>NC_133324.1:68475702-68533202 GCF_042186555.1 Aquarana catesbeiana
CTAGCTGGGATGTTTTCTTCTGAGTTTCCATTCACAACAAATTTACATTGTAACACCCGTATTGTTTGGAATTATGTATCTTCAATGTTGCAATTAATTACATTTTTTTTTTTTTTTTTTTTAATTCTCCCCATAGTGCCGGCAATGACTCACTGTTCATCTAACCCTGAGGAAGATAACGATCGTGCCATGGAGGATAGTCGGCTCCGATTAGGTGTACGAGGCGGTGGAAGGGTGGGAATCTCAATGCTAATTACTAATCAGAAAAACAAAGGGATGACATCAGTTGCTGTGATTCACCCGTCCTACCAATGTCACCTCTCCATCAAAGTGCCTTCACATCAGCAGAGCTTAGCATATCAGTGACTGCGTTTACTGGCCCCCAGGGCACTCCGCTCGGGGCCCGGTCCCGTGTAACAGAGGTCACAACAGAGGGAACGTGGAAAGTCAGAGATGTCACAGGTCACATGGATTGTTCCATTGCTGAGCACTGCAAGCCTAGAGCTGCACATTATACTGCAACAAAAGCAACGGACAGGAATTTCTGGTCGTTTTTTTCTGAAAACCAAAAGAAAAAGCCGCCCTTTACAACTCCCACTGAACGCTTTTTTTTTTTTTTCAAAGGACGGCTGCTCTTTTGAAAGCATGTCTCTGTAGACGTTTCCTGCACAACCACTTATCTTGTTAAAGGGCAAGTCTCCCCAAAATTATTATTGTAGGTCAGTGGTCTCCAAAATGTGGCTGGGGCCTGGATGAGGCCGTTTGTATGGTTTTATCCGGCCCTTGAGGCACCATTTCATTCACCGACACCAACGAAGCAGTACAACTCCTACCAATGACACCAGCGAAGGGGCAGGGTTCCTCCCAATGACACCAACAATGGGGCATTGTTTACTCCAACTGATACAGGGGTTTTTTCTACTCCTGATGGCCAGTCTGGCCCCCTACAGTCTGAAGGACAGTAAACTGGCCCTTTGTTCCACCCAATGACACCAACGATGGGGCACAACTCCCACCAATGACTCCTACAATGGGTCCCAATGACACAATTCCCACCAATGACGGGGCACAATTCCTCTCATTGACATTAAAGATGGGGGCATTGTTTACTCCAACTGATGCTGGGACATTTTCTACTCCTGATGGCCACAATCTGGCCCACCTAATGTATGAAGCACAGTAAATTGGCCCTTTGTTTACAACGTTTGAAGACCCCTGTTGTAGAGGGACCTTCACCCTGGCTTCTTATGCTTAAAGACTTGGACATGTTCACGTTTTCTTCTGAGCCCACCAGGAAGCGGTCACCTATAATGATCCAGTCATCTACGGCGGGGGCATGCAACGCAGTCAGATCTATACAAGAGGCGAGTAGACATGGGGCTGCAGGGTGGGTAATGCCTTAGCTACAACAGATTGGCTCATTGCATGCGACAGCTTCCTGGTGGGCTCGGCCACGTGGGTTTGGAAGAGCATCTCAACATGCCCAAACTCCTCTCTAGTCTCAGATCCTCCAATAACAAGACCTCCCTGTCATTTCAAACTCTGTTCCTGTCAACCTAGGGGTTGTGGGTGTTCTCGTCAATATTGTTAAACACAAGAACAGTTATGCCCCGTAGACACGATCGGAAATTCCGCCAGCAAAAGTCCGATGTGAGATTTTGGTCAGAAATTCCGACCGTGTGTATGCTCCATCAGACTTTTGCTGGCGGAATTTCCGCCAGCAAAAGTTTGAGAGCAGGTTCTCTATTTTTCGGACGGAAAAAATTCCTATCGGAAATTCCGATCGTCTGTAGCAATTCCAACGCGGATAATTCCTACGCATGCTCGGAAGTATTGAACTTCATTTTCTCGGCTCGTCGTAGTGTTGTACGTCACCACGTTCTTGACAGTCAAAAGTTCAGAGAACTTTTGTGTGACTGTGTGTATGCAAGGCAAGCTTGAGGGGAATTCTGTCGGAAAAACCATCCAAGGTACGCGGCATTAGTGGAAAGGCCAAAGGAAACATTGCTTCCCAAGTGCCCACATCCTCCCCGCAGGGTCCAAACGCAAGGGTGCCTGCCCATGAATGTGTTCTCATGCCATCTACTGAACACTCAAGAATTGACAAACTGATAGCGCCACGCAGTCTGGGAAATCTTGCTAGCTGTCAAGACATCCGTTGCAGATAGCGCTTCACCCTCACCACCCCAAAACAGGCTTCATATTTTAAAGTCTCAGATCGTCCAATACCAAGAGCTCCCAGCTATCACTTCCAACTCTTTCTGTCCACATAGGGGTTTTTCGTGTTCCCACCCACCTTTGTGTTCCAATTTCTTCTCATCAATATTGTTAAAGTGTATCTAAACCTAAGAACGTAAATGTAATATATTGCAGATTACTAGTTCATACATGTGGTGGCTGCATTTGTTTTTTTGCTTTTTTTTTCTTAATTTCAACTGGGGATCCTGCCATTTTACATCCTTCCTGTCCTACAGTTGTTACACTCATTCCTCTACCTTATTTTGGAAATTAATTTGGACATCAGGATTGTAAACCAGTGGAAATGGTATGTTGTAGTCTGTCCATCTAATACTATGTATTATTTTGCCCATAATTTCATTTTAAATTAAGTCAGCAGAAAAAGCGTGAGCCATTCATATATACAGCGGGTGTGCAGACTCGGGAACTCCTCACAGAGATCTCACCAATAGACTTCCTGAGAACTACGTATAAGAAATGTTGGGTTGGAAAAGTGGGTTAGGTATCCAGTATCTACCAAACAATGGAATATAATGGTAAGTGTTCAAGCCTGGTGATTGTCACATAGGGGAGGCCATGTGCTCCTTGATACCCTCCTCCATTTTGGACATAGGAAAATGGAAAACCGACTGACAGGAAGAACAAGAATGACGAGGGCTGAGCTGTAATTAACTATTACCGGATTGCCTTTCCATTTTACTTGCATGAGTGGTACATGCTGAAACACATTCTCATGCCTAGAAACATCATGAGCCTGAGACTGCACAATGGAGAAGAGATGTATGCCGATTTAGGCTCGATTCACACCAATGCCTTTTTTGATGCATTTTGAGAAATGCAGGGAAATTTTTTAACATGGGTTCCTATGGAACATGTTCACATCAATGCATATTTGTGCCTTTGCGTTTTTGGAAAGGGTCGGGGACTTTTTTTTTCCCGCAAAATGCAGCGTTTTGCATGTAATAGGACTTCAATAGACCCACATTCAAAGCGCCAAATACCACGTTTTTACCACGATTTAACACGGTTGGTGTTTTGTTTTTTAGCTGTACATTCACTGTATATAACTGGTTGCTAAGGAGGGAGCCAGGAAGCCGGCCGCCACATCCTTAACAACCGATGAGTCTGTCAGCAGGCCCCCCTGTCCCAAAGCACCCACCCCCACATGTTGAGGGCATGCAGCCTGTGATGGTTTAGGAGGGAGAGGTGCATGGGGGGTCCCCTCAGAATCCATACTAGGCTCAAGGGCCTGGTATGGACCTGGGAGGGGGACACCCCCATGCGTTTTTTTTTTCCCCCCCCAATTTTTTTTTTTACCTTCAGCGGGGTAGCCCGCTGACAGCTGATGATTCATCAGCTGTTAAGGATACTGTGGCCAGCTTCCTGGCCCCCTCCTTAGCAACCAGCTATATACAGTCTTAAAAAAAAAAAAAAAAGCTGAGAACTGTAATGGGGCGCAGGGGACAGTTAATGGGGGAGGGGGAGCAGAGGACAGTTAAGGGGGGAGGAGGAGCAGAGGACAGTTAAGGGGGGAGGAGGAGCAGAGGACAGTTAAGGGGGGAGGAGTAGCAGAGGACAGTTAAGGGGGGAGGAGTAGCAGAGGACAGTTAAGGGGGGAGGAGGAGCAGAGGACAGTTAAGGGGGGAGGAGGAGCAGAGGACAGTTAAGGGGGGAGGAGGAGCAGAGGACAGTTAAGGGGGGAGGAGGAGCAGAGGACAGTTAAGGGGGGAGGGGGAGCAGAGGAAAGTTAAGGGGGGAGGGGGAGCAGAGGAAAGTTAAGGGGGGAGGGGGAGCAGAGGACAGTTAAGGGGGGAGGGGGAGCAGAGGACAGTTAAGGGGGGAGGGGGAGCAGAGGACAGTTAAGGGGGGAGGAGGAGCAGAGGACAGTTAAGGGGGGAGGAGGAGCAGAGGAAAGTTAAGGGGGAGCAGAGGACAGTTAAGGGGGGAGGGGGAGCAGAGGACAGTTAAGGGGGGGGCGAAGCTGGGGGACAGTAATGGGGGGGGCAAGCTGGGGGACAGTAATGGGGGGGGCAAGCTGGGGACAGTAATGGGGGGGGCAAGCTGGGGGACAGTAATGGGGGGGGCAAGCTGGGGGACAGTAATGGGGGGGGCAAGCTGGGGGACAGTATTATAAATGGAGGCTGATGAAAGTAATGTGAAGGGGGGAGCGACTGAGGATGCAGATATAAAGAACAGGTTTGTGATTGTGACGTTCAATTCTGATCTGTGCAAGCTTGTCTGAACGCGCACATCACGGGTATGGCAGCCCATTCATTTTAATGGGCTGCCCTACTATGAGAAACACAAAGAAAAAAGTCAAAACCCCCTTTTTTTTGTTAAATCGCACCCCATCCAACTGCATGGTGCTGCAGCACCATGTGGTTTGGTTAAAAGTGCGGCGCATTTCTCTGTGGGTCAGGAACGCATGCGATTTTGCACATTCCCCACCCACAGAGAGGTGAACCTAGACTAAGAAGAGAGGGGGGGCTGTGATGTGAAGGATCTGACTCATAGCACAAACATGGCATTCAGATCTCTGGAGGAAGAAAATGTTATTGATTGGACCTCTGTGAATTTTAATTCACTACCCCTGGCGTAGAGTATTAAGGAAGGGCGCCCCAACTTACGATCTCGTACACAGGCCCCCTCCATTCAGAAAACTCCCCTGCATCCCATGATATGTCCCTCAATCATGACCGCAGGTATATTCCATCTTTATCACAAGAGTGATTCCTGTACAAAGCACCTCTTCCTTTTATTTTCTTTTATCTTGCAGCCTGTCACAAAGCATTGGCGTACCTGTGCAGCGGTGGCGAGATGTTTATTTAATGCCATGCTATTGCCGTGGCATAGCTTTTGCACGTGCACATAACACAAGATGCTCCCAAGGGTATTTTAAATGGTTAAATATAGCCAGCGTAGGCATATTTCCTGGTTGAGGACGGCAAGAGAAAATAAGGGCGTAGTCACTAAGGGGTTAAAGTATTAGTAAACCTTTGAACTTGGAAAAAATAAAAAATAAATGAATGGCGTGTACGGATACGTCATTGGGAATGCTCCATACATACAGATTACTTAGAAGCTCATAGGTTCTTCATCCAGCGGCCGTGTGGCTAGGAATTAAAGTGCATCTCTAAGCAAAACCTTTTGAAGGGCTTTATTGCCATCTGTGTCCCCAGTGGGGAGATTCACCCCTCTAATTGTACTGGTGACCAGTGGAAAATCCACACTTTGACATTTGTCTCCAGAACAAGAGGGGAGAGGAAATCTTCCAATGGGGTGTTTCGGTGACAGCTAAGAGGGGAATTCCTCTCACATTGGGAGATATCCTCGAATTTCCTGTTGTGTCTCACACAGGAAGTAAAAGGGAATTTTCCACCAATAGTACAGACAACAAAAAATAAACTTTCAGGCTTAAAGTGATTGTAAAGTCTTGTTTTTTTCCTATAAAAATAACAAACATGTTATACTTACCTGCTCTGTGCGGTCGATTTGCACAGAGCAGCCCAGAACCTTTTTTTTTTTTTCGGGTCCCTCTTCCCTGCTCCTGGCCTCTCCCTCCTGTTCAGTGCCCCCCACAGCAAGCAGCTTGCTATGGGGGCACCCGAGCCGAGTCACAGCTCTGTGTGTCCATTCAGACATGGAGCCCTGCCCCGGCCACACCCCCTCTCTCCCCTGATTGGCCAGCTGATTTTGACAGCAGCGGGAGCCAATGGCACCCCTGCTGTGTCTCAGTCAATCAGGAGAAAGGAGAATCTCGGACGGCTGAGACATTCGTGGACAGAGAGGGACCTCAGCTAAGTATAAGGGGGGCTGCTACACACAGACCACCCACCGTTGTTATACGGCGGTACTTTGAAGAGGAATATTGTTGTTATGGTAGCAGCTAGCTACCATAACCCCGGTATCCTCTTCTTCAGCTGGCGGTCAAGATAAAAGTGGTCTCTGCGGCCGTGAGATCACTTTTATCGGCAGCGGGATTTTTAAAAGAACAGTGTAAGAAAAAAAAAAAAAAAAAAAAAAAAAAAAAAGGTAAAATAATAAAGAAAAAAAGTAAAAAAAATGTTAAACGCGCTCCGTCCCGATGAGCTTGCGTGCAGAAGCGAACACATACGGGAGTAGCGCCCGCATATGAAAATGGTTTTCAAACCACACATGTGAGGTATAACCGCGATTGGTAGAGCAAGAGAAATAATTCTAGCCCTAGATCTCCTCTGTAACTCAAAACATGCAACCTGTAGAGTTTTTTTAAATGTCGCCTATGGAGTTTTATTAGGGTAAAAGTTTGTCGCTATTCCACTAGCGGGCACAGTTTTGAAGCGTGACATGTTGGGTATCAATTTACTCGGCGTAACATTATCTTTCACAATATAAAAACAAATTGGGCTAACTTTACTGTTGTCTTATTTTTTGATTCAAAAAAGCGTATTTTTTCCAAAAAAAGTGCGCTCGTAAGACCGCTGCACAAGTACTGTGTGACAGAAAGTATTGCAACAACCGCCATTTTATTTTCTAGGGTGTTAAAAAAAAAAAAAAAAAATGTATACTGTTTGGGGGTTCTAAGTAATTTTCTAGCAAAAAAAAAACAAACTGTTTTTAACTTGTAAATACGAAATCTCAGAAAGAGGCTCCGTCCTTAAGTGGTTAATGCATAGAATGCATTAGGATTAAAAACCTTCTGACTTTACAACCCCTTTAAACATGGCCATACATTGATCACAATTTCAACCAGTGTGCGGGCTCCTCCACTCAACAGAATACACGGACATAGTTGCATACAATGCAGGACCAGCAGCCACCGCAGGTCCTGCATTGTATATGATGACGTGGAGGATCCGCCCACATCCTGCGGCTGGAGGAGGAGCGAGGAAGCTAGCTAGCTGCCATGACACCGAGAAATAAGGTAAGCATTGCTCTGCAATATCCATCCCCCAAACTAAGGGCCCATTCACACCAGGTGCTCCCCCAAACTAAGGGCCCATTCACACCAGGTGCGGAGGGACTGCGTTGGGCGGCTATTGCGGCGCATGACAAGGCAAAATGCCTTACCTCCTTATCTGCCAGGTTCACACCACTGATCTGTTTGAGGGCGACGTACTCAATAAAGTTCATTTAAAAATAAAAAAAACAGGAACAGTGTGATCCGCCAAGATTGGGACAGGAGCATAGCACTGATCAGGACAGACCGCACTGCACACCAGCCGTCGCATTGTAGGGAAGTAGCTGGTGATCATATCCCAATATACCTAGGGAAGGGGGCGCGGGCGATGACCAATAATTGTATTTTTTTTTTTTTTTTATAGCAGACTGGAGTTCAGCTTTAAATAAAACATGTGACTAGCAGTAATCTGAAAGTAACAAACTACTACTGATGAAAGTTTCACTCATTCACACTGAAACTACTAAAAAAAAAGAAAAAAAAAAAAAAAAAACACCTTCGTGAGAAGCCTCCATTAGAACATCATTTTCAGAATGTATACTAAATACAATAAATCACTTCGATCGCTAGTGATGGGAGCGACATTGTGCTGCTACAGCTAGCGAGGGAGCGATTCATTAGGGAAAGACAGGCAGGTTCTTAGCAATTCTTCCGCTGGCAATAACAAAACGCCAGCGGTAGAGTCGCACGTCTGACATTAGCCCGAAGCTTCTCCAAAAGCTTTTTTGCTTTGTAAACGATGGTCATTATTCCACCAAGATAGCGGCCTGAGTGCCATTAGACACAGAAAGGAGTTTTCTGCTGAAACAGCAAAGATGCAACGTTTGGCCATCCTCCCGACTCACCAGTCATGACCCTTCAGTCTGCACTTGGCAACGACCAGTAAGACCTTCTTCAGGAAACAGCAAGAAAAGCATTACGCCAAGAACCCAAACCAGTCAAATCAGAATCAGCTGTGCTGTAGTCACTGGGGTACAAGATGGCCACTGATGGGGTGACCACTGATGGTCACTGACGGGGGTGCTGTGGATGGTGCACTTAGTGCTCTGCCCATTGCACTATTGAACAATGGTGTCTACAGGAACTAGAGGGCCAACAATCCAGCTCATTAGCAGTATTTTTTTATGAAAGATCATTGTACAAATAAAGTTGGCCATACAAAGTTAAGATTTCTCTTGTTCAGCTCCAGGGGCCGAATATAAAATCAACAGATTACCCCATCCAAGCTTAACGGCGTGAATAGAGGAACCCCCCTGGCCAGCTATCGTATTCTGGAAGCCACTTCTCCCATGACTACCATAATACCCAACAGTGACTCCATCAAACTGGATACAGTCATTTTCAGCCAACAACTTTCCACTCAGTTCCTTCGATTTTCAGATCGAAGTTTGTCAAGCTAGGTCCACCATGGCTCACATTTTGGCCAATTCAGAAGGAATCGGCCAAAATTCCAGCCACGTATGGTCATTACAGGTATATTCTCATGAGAATGGCCAGGTTTGGGGTTACAGAAGGAGCACCTAAAGCCTCGTGAACATTGGCGTCAGGTTTGTTGGTATTTTGATCCATGCCTTCTGGTGTGGAGAAACAACATTTTATGTTGACAGTTTTGTGGGGAAAAAAAGTTATTTCTTTAATTTCCAAATAATCGTAGGACAAAAAAAAAATTACAATTTCAAACAACTCACCATGCCTAATACTAAATACCTTGGGCTGTCAACTTTCCAAAAAAGGGTCATTTGTGCTGTGTGAAGTGTGTGTGGGGGGTGTCTCTTCCCTCCATCCAGTTCTCAGAGCTCTCAACACTGATGTAACTTCAGCTGCCCACCTCCTGCCTTTTAGAGCTGAGAGATCCTGTGTAAATTCTGCACTTTGAATGGATGTAGGGGAAAGATGCAGCAGATAATCAGGTACAACATTTGTAGGAGGATTTGTTTCATCTCTGTGTATTACCTGAGGTCAGTCACTTCACTGGGGATATGTAAGGGTTAACAAGCACTAATGTCCATGGAGCTTTACATAAGTGGATAATAGTAATCAGCTGGGACAATCCATTCTGGGCCAAAGACTTCATCCTACCAGAGAACTCAGCCAGGAGACCCCCAGGGAGACCTACAGACATACCCTATAGTCCCCCAATCCCACCATTAACCATCTAGTTAGGTGAATATTCTCCAATGGCTGATGATACCCTGAAGATCTCAGTAAGCTTTGTAGTTAGCACTTGCAGAACTGTGACTTGGGTTCACTTCCCACCAGGGACACCAATGCCGCGTACACACGACCGGTTTTGCCGTCGGAATAAACTCTGAAGGTTTCTCCGACGGAATTCCGCTCTAGCGATCTTGCATACACACGGTTACACCAAAGTCCGACCGTCCAGAACGCGGTGACGTACAACACGTACGACGGGACTAGAAAAAGGAAGTTCAATAGCCAGTAGCCAATAGCTTCCGTCTCGTACTTGCTTCAGAACATGCGTCGTTTTTGGTCCGTCGGAACAGCATACAGACGAGCGGTTTTCCCGATAGGAATTGGTTCCGTCAGAAATATTTAGAACATGTTCCATTTCTAGGTCCGTCAGAATTTTCGAAAAAGAAAGTCCGATGAGGCATACACACGATCGGAATAGACGATGAAAAGCTTCCGTCGGACTTTTTCTGTCGGACATTCCGCTCGTGTGTACGCGGCTTAACTGTATGTTCTTCACCAGTATGTGTGGATTTCTTCTGGGCGTTTCCTCCCAAGTCTTCAACCATAAACACAGTGCTACAATGATTGTGGACTCTCCCAGGGGAAGGGACTGATATGGCTGGATTTATGGGCTCTGTAGAGCACTATGGTATATGTAGGTGCAATATTAATGAATGCAATAAACTGAATAATTCTGCATACAGTTCTAGCTTGGCTCTAACTTCTTTAGGATCTGTTCACACAGGTGGTTGAGCTGCGGTTTTACCTCCACCACCTGCCTGAATACTAAACATATAGTGGCTTGCGGGTTGTACACATGCCGCAGCAAAATCTAAACAGCACGTCGCTTTCAGCAGGCAGCACCGCCGCTGAATGGGACCAATGCAGTTCTATAGGATTGCACCACAACTGTGCGCAATTCACGCGATTGCGGCGTGGCAGTATGGCAATTATGGGGCAAGTCCGGCAGTGAGGAGATAACATAATGGCTCCTCATCTCCTGTCAACACCTCTGAAAAGCAATCTGAGTGTAGATCACTTTTCAGAGGAGCAACAGTCACTAGTGAAGGAGCTCTTATGGTGAAAGACGACAGTAAGTACAAGAAAAGGCACCACCATGTACACAATCTCTTGGGATCATCTTAACCCTCAACCCACCCCTATTCACACCTGAGAGTTTTCTTGCATGACTCTGAAGTGCAGCAACACTAATGCCCCGTACACACGATCGGACATTGATCGCACATTCTGACAACAAAATCCATCAGATTTTTTCCGACGGATGTTGGCTCAAACTTGTCTTGCATGCACACAAAGTCACACAAAGTTGGTTGGAAATTCCGAACGTCAAGAACGCGGTGACGTACAACACGAACGACGAGCCGAGAAAAATGAAGTTCGATAGCCAGTGCTGCTCTTCTGCTTGATTCTGAGCATGCGTGGCACTTTGTGCGTCGGAATTGTCTACACACGATCGCAATTTCCGCAAACGGATTTTGTTGTCGGAAAATTTTAGAGCCAGCTCTCAAACTTTGTGTGTCGGAAATTCTGATGGAAAAAGTCCGATGGAGCGGAATTTCCAACAAGCTCCGATCGCACATTTTCCGTCGGAAAGTCTGACCATGTGTACAGGGCATTAGGCTCCATGCATACTTGTGTGATTTGTCATGCAACTTTGGACATCAAAGTCGCATGAATTTGATGTCCAAAGTCATTCAGACCTAAAACAGACCAAAAGACACCCAGAGCTCCTGTGCAAATCGCACCAGAGCCTCTGCGGAGATATATGATCCCCATTCTTTTCAATGGCACCTGTTTAAATCAGTGTGACTTAGGCTGGCCATAGACAGAGCAAATTTCAAATTTCTTGGTTTGCGCATCAACAATTACAGTGTTGGAGGAATCTCTCCCACCGAGCAATTGTGTTGTCTCAGCAAGGGGGGTGGGTGCAACGGAAGCCGTCCCCACCAGGAGAACACACGTGATTATTGCTAGCGGCTATATTAGGGATAATTGCATTTAAAATCCGGCAGGCTGGTTATACCCAAGCTGATTGATCGACTTGGGTACATTCAGCCTGTCCATACATGGTTCGAATCTCGGCCGGTGTCTGCTTGAACTGGCCAAGATTTGACCTGTCTATGGCTGGCTTGAAAGTCACAGCAGCTTCAAAAAGGTGCCGGCACTACTTTGGTGCGACTTTGATCCACAGAATGTAAAGTTGGATCAAAACAACACCAAAAGTCGCATCAAAGTCGCACTCCAAAGACCAATCGTGCGACTTTGGAGACACGCTAATGTAAATGGAGCCTTAAGCTGAACAATCCCATTATTCTCAATGGGCACGTCCGCACTTGAGCGTTGCGTCACCTTTCGCATGAAGCTCGGGAAAGTACATGAGCTCCTTCAGAGCAGAATTGTGCGTTCCCCCCATAGATTTTAATAGGAGTGCTTTTCAGGTGCTCCCATTTGAAATTCTATGGAGACAAAAATGCATAATTCTGCTCCTCTGCTATAAGCCGCTAAATCACCTGCCTAAGCTCACACCAGGTGCCTCAATCTTCACATTAGCAGCCTATATGAGATCTCTAATAAGGCCAATGTCAAAATTTGTGACGTTTTGGGCCACGGTGATGGGTAACAAGAGTAGAATGCTGTCGTGACCATGACAGGTCCTCTTTAAGGAAATGAAAGTCCTGCATATGGCACGTTCTCACACATGTCGCAGATGCACAGCGCTCCACCCTCCTCCCCACGCAGAATTAGCACACCCTGACCACACTGACACTTTCCTGGATAATAAACACTGGATCCACACCTAAAACTGCCAACGAATCCCTTCCAAAGCAACTCCACCGGCACGACGGCTGAACAAAAACACAGCAAACGAGTTTCATTATATCTTAAAAAAAAAAAAAAAAAAAAAACATACAACACCACACCAGGTTTTGCTTGCACATTATGGGATGATTGAAGTGAACACAGCTTTACTATACTGGCCAAGCTTACTGTTTACAAAGTGACCGTCCAGTAAGCTAAGCCAGTATAGTAAAGCAAACAGTCCCCAGTCTGCTAGTAAATGAACCTCACAGTGTGCCCATTTCATAGACACAGCGACACCAGAACCGACTATGGCTGCAGATAAAACGCAAGTCCATTCTAGCAACATAGTATCACTTTTCCTGAAAGATTGCTCTAGCTTCAGAGAAGAGATCAGCATTGATGGGTTTAGTCCAGAAGCAGGAACTGCACACAGGCCTGAGATAGGTCACCAAACGTCATGCAAGTTACTGCCAGAAACCTCAACTTTACTACCAAATGCAAAAGGCCCAGTGAAACACACCCAGGTCTCCCTAGAAATACTCCAACTACGAGAGCCAAGGCTGTGAAGCCAACACCAATGGGACAGGATCCCCCAGATAACTTCCTATAGCCCCCTACAGACAGCCCAACGCCAACTCCCCCTCCCCCATGCCTCCTATGGCTACAGAACCACCCAGACAGACACTATGATGGTCCTCTCCTACAGCCCAACGTCTACCCTCCCCATGCCCCCTATGGCTACAGAACCAGACAGACACTCTGATGGTTCTCTCCTACAGCACAATGCCAACTCTTCCTATGCCTCCTATTGCTACATAACCACCCAGACACTCTGATGGTCCTCTCCTACAGACAGCCCAATGCCAACTCTCCCCAAGCCTCATATAGCTACAGCACCACCCAGACACTCTGATGCCTACCTATCCCACTACAGTCACACCCCCTTTGATCGCATGCGCCCAGGAGCTCTATCCGTGACCCAACTACCTTCAAAAGCCAAAAGCCCACCCTGAATTCTTCAAAGTCTACAGCCCCTGTATATGTCTACTGCTTCCTCCCAGATCCCTACAGCTTCTTAACCAGCAACTGCCATAAGGTTTGGACACCTGCATCTCACTTTTAGACACACGTGCCTCCATCCCCTGCCCCCTAGGTGTCTACGACACCCTCAAGTAACCATCTGATGCATGTCCAGATTTACTATTAGCCACAGTAGGCCAGACTTGTTTCTTTTTCAGTAAAACAATAAAATTTTCCCCAAATAAATTTTAGGCTGGGTTCACACTAGTGTGAATTGGATGCAGGTTTAGCCGCATCCAATTCACACAGCAGCGCATCCAATTCACACAGCAGGAGATTGTGACCTTCTGTCTATGGAGCCGGTTCACATATCTCCGCAGCGGCTCCGGTGCACAGGAGCTCTGTGTGTCTTTTGGTCTGTTTCGGGTCTGAATTCAGCTAAAAATTCAGGCTGAAATTGGACCTGAGACAGCGAATGGGGACGCACCGAACTCCTGCTGTGAGCCGCTACTTGCTCATATGTGAACCCAGCCTTAGACATCTGAATATCCCCCCAAAAAATCTGACCTCTGCGGCTCCCACAAAATCCTTCAGACGTCTATGGCTCCCCCAATAACCTCCGGACATTGATAGCTCTACATAATTAACTCTGGGCATCTACAGAGTGTGTGTAACTTTGGATATTTATTGCTCACCCCAATTAAGCTTTGTTAGTTCACAGCTCCACATATAAACGGATGTCTACAGCTCCCTCCAAAAACCTTTGGAGGCCTGTGGTTCTCCACAAAATCATTCAGAAGTCAACAGCTTCCCAAAACCCTTCAGACATCTATGGCACCCTAAAAATGTTCTTCAGGACATCTAGGACTCCATCAATTAACTCAGGGCATCTCAGGGAATTTGTGTACTTTGTTCATCTCTGGATGTCTACAGCTTCCCCATAAACTACAGAGTTAACCAGATCCCTATAACCTAATACATATACAGCTCTCCCAAAAAACTCTAGACATCTTCTGGTCCCCCCAATAACCTTCAGACACCTACTGCCCCTCTAAAACCTTTTGATGTGTACTGGTCCCCCTATGACCCATAGGACAGATATGGTTTCACCAATACCCTCCAGATATCTACAGTCCACCCATAGATGTGGAGGTTCCCCGCTCTCCTATGAGCCATAGGACACCTATAGCTCCCCCTGATGACCTTCGGATGTCTACAGTCCTCCCAATAAATGTTGTGGGTCCCCACCCCCCTATGATCCATAGGATAGCTATAGCCTCCCCCCCCCCCCACCCAAATAACCTTTGGACAGCTATGGCTCCTCCCAATAACCCTAAGATGTCAACAAAAAAGAAAAAAAAATCCCAAGAAATTCTATAAGTATGTAAACAGTAAAAAAGGAGGACAGACCATATTGGCCCCATAAAGAATGAGGAAGCACATATGGTTACAAAGGATGGGGAGATGGCAAAGGTATTGAATTTATTCTTCTCCTCAGTATTCACAAGGGAATCAGGGGGCTTCGGTAACCAAAACTGCAGTGTTATGGCTGACAGAGGACAGAATTAGAATTAGACTTGGGAAACTTAACATTAATAAATCACCGGGACCAGATGGCTTGTACCCGAGGGTACTTAGGGAACTTAGTCAAGTAATTGCCAGACCATTGTTCCTAATTTTTACTGACTGGAATAGTACCAGCGGATTGGAGAAAAGCAAATGTAGCAACAATATTTAAAAATGGCCCAAAATACATCCCTGGGAATTACAGACCAGTTAGCCTAACATCAATAGTATGTAAGCTCTCGGAGGGGATGACAAGGGACTATATACAAGATTTTAGTAATGAAAACAGTATCATTAGCAGTAATCAGCATGGATTCATAAAGAATAGTTCTTGCCAAATTAATCTATTAACCTTCTATGAGGAGGTGAGTTGCCATCTAGATAAAGGAAGGCCCGTAGACGTGGTGTATCTGGATTTTGCAAAAGCATTTGACACAGTTCTCCATAAACATTTACTGTACAAAATAAAGGTCCGTTGGCATGGACCATAGGGTGAGTACATGGACTGAAAACTGGCTACAAGGGCGAGTTCAGAGGGTGGTGATAAATGGGGAGTACTCAGACTGGTCAGGGGTGGATAGTTGGATCCCCCAGGGTTCTGTCCTGGGACCAATCCTATTTCATTTGTTCATAAACGCCCTGGAGGATGGGGTAAACAGCTCAATCTCTGTATTTGCGGATGATACTAAGTTAACCTTGCAAGAAGATCTGAAAAAAATTAATGGGGTGGGCAACTACATGGCAAATGAGGTTTAACGTGTAAAATAATGCATTTGGGTGGCAAAAATCTGAATGCAATCTATACACTACAAGGAGAACCTCTGGGGGAATCTAGAAAGGAAAAGGACCTGCGGGTCCTAGTAGATGATAGGCACAGCAATGGCATGCAATGCCAAGCTGCTGCTAACAAAGCAGAATATTGGCATGCATTAAAAAGGGGATCAACTCCAGAGAAAAAATGATAATTCTCCCGCTCTACAACACTCTGGTCCAGCCACACCTGGAGTATGCTGTCCAGTACTGGGCACCAGTCCTCAGGAAGGATGTACTGGAAATGGAGAGAGTACAGAGAAGGGCAACAAAGCTAATAAATGGTCTGGAGGATATTAGTTATGAGGAAAGGTTATGAGCACTGAACTTATTCTCTCTGGAGAAGAGACGCTTGAGAGGGGATATGATTTCAATATACAAATACTGTACTGGTGACCCCACAATAGGGATAAAACTTTTTCACGGAAGGGAGTTTAACAAGACTCGTGGCCACTCATTAAAATT
Organism: Aquarana catesbeiana; assembly: GCF_042186555.1. NCBI lineage: Eukaryota > Metazoa > Chordata > Amphibia > Anura > Ranidae > Aquarana > Aquarana catesbeiana. Next base: position 68,491,757 of record NC_133324.1, read on the forward strand.
AGAAGAAAAGTTTAACCTTAAACTACGTAGAGGGTTCTTTACTGTAAGAGCGGCAAGGATGTGGAATTTCCTTCCACAGGCGGTGGTCTCAGCTGGGAGCATCGATCAAAAAACTTAGTTTTAATTAGATAAGCACCTGAACGACCACAACATACAGGGATATACAATGTAATACTGACATATAATCACACACATAGGTTGGACTTGATGGACTTGTGTCTTTTTTCAACCTCAACTACTATGTAATTATGCAACAGTCCCACCCCATAAATGTGGGGGTACCCTGCTCTCGTGTCCCACAGATGTCTACAGTCCTCCCAATAAATGTCGTGGGTCCCCATTCCCCTATGATCCATAGGATAGCTTTGTCCCTCCCCTCCCCCTGCCAATAACTTTTCTGCCAGCTCTGGCTCCCCCCCCCATAAGATGTCTACAGCACCCCCATAAATGTAGGGTCCACCGCTCTTCTGTAATCATAGGACACCTATGGCTCCCCTGATAACCTTCAGATGTCTACAATACCCCCACAAACGTAGGGGGTCCCATAGCTCCTAGCAGTAACCTTCATACAGCTATGGATCCCCCCAAAAAACTTCAGTTGTCTACTGCCCCCCCATAAATATAGGGGTCCCCCGCTCTCCTTTGATCATAGGACACCTACAGATCCCCCAGTAACCTCCATATGTCTACAGTCCCCCACCAATAAATTTAGGGGGTCCCATAGTTCCCCTGAATAACCTTCAGACAGCTATGGATCCCCCAAATAACCTTCAGATGTCCACAGGCGCCCCCCCCTCCCCATAAATGTAGGGGTCCCGCTCTCCTGTGATCATAGGGCGCCTATGGCTCCCCCAGTAACCTTCAGATGTCTACTACCCCACCCAAAATATAGGGGGTCTCATAGCCGCCCCCCCCCCCCCAATAACCTTCAGACAGCTATGCATCCCCCAAATAACCTTCAGATGTCTACAGCCTCCCATAAATAGACAGACAGGAAAACCCGCTCCAGGTGTCTGAGCCACAAAATCTCCTCCCCCGTCAGGTACAAGCGCTGGCTCAGTATGCAAGCGGCATACAAAGAAAAATTGAATCCGGATGGCCGCAATACAACGATAATATCTTTATTAGTAAAAATACATACAGCAAAAGATAAAATAGATCGCTAACATGTTTCACACCGTAACTACTGGTGCTTACTCATAATTAAATCTTTAAACAAGTGACAATGGTTTATATATATACCGTATATACTCGAGTATAAGCAGAATTTTTCAGCACATTTTTTATGCTGAAAAAGCCCCCCTCGGCTTATACTCGAGTGAGGGTGCAGCCTCACTGTGCCCATCTGCAGCTGTAACCAAAACAGCGGGTGTCTCCCGCTGTGTTATGCAGTCTGTTGAGGGGCCGTCCATTGTAACAAAGCCCCGCCTCCTCCTCATCCGTGATAGACGGAACACTGATACAATGCTGGGAAACTGAATCAGCGTTCTGACTATAATGGACGAGGAGGAGGCGGGGCTTTGTTACAATGGACAGCCGCCAATCAGACTGGATGACACAGCGGGAGACACCTGCTGTTTTGGTTATCAAAGGTACAGCTGCAGATGGGCACAAGTGAGGCTGCAGATGGGCACAAGTGAGGCTGCAGATGGGCACAAGTGAGGCTGCAGATGGGCACAAGTGAGGCTGCAGATGGGCATTGTTTACTCAGTAGCTGCTGCATTTCCCTCCCTAGGCTTATACTCGAGTCAATAAGTTTTCCCAGTTTTTAGTGGTAAAATTAGGTGCCTTGGCTTATATTCGGGTCGGCTTATACTCGAGCGTATATACGGTACATGCCAATACATTCAAAGTGGGTCGGGTCCTGAAGAAGCCTAATGGCGAACCGCGTAGACGCACAAGGGCTCACTGTAAGAATTGCATAAGTGCATATGTATGATGTTTTTTACTCTTTCCAATAAGTATGTGTATATTTTGTAGTTTTTCAATAAATGTGATGATTTATTTATAGTATTTCTTTCTCCATTGTTTCCTGGCCTATAAAGTCTGATATTTGGTACCGCCAGTAGTACCCCTTCTTTCTGCCCCTATATGACGGACGTGGCATTTGAGTGCCTTCTTTATCTACATAGAAAGTGGGCTTGTTTGAAAGATTGAAAGACTCCTGTTACAAATCGCAACTTGACTGGTTAACATTGCAATAGATCTACTGAGACCGAGGTCTTCATGGATATAAAGATTTCCTTTTGTTAATACAATTTACAACGTATGTGTCCTGTTTTTTTGTTTTTCTTTTTTTATGTTTTTTGATGGTTTTACTTCTCACTTATGTGTTGTTTAGATGTCTAGGTATACATTCCCCTACCGGCAATTCTAAACGTCATGAAATGTACACATTTAAGTAACGATCTGGACTTTATTGGCTAAATTGTATCAACAAAAGGAAATCTTTACGATATCCATAAGGACCTCGGTCTCAGTAGATCTATTGCAATGTTAACCAGAGTCGAGTTGCGATTTGTCTGTCGATCTTTCAATTGTTCAATCTTTCAAATCAAGCCAACTTTGTATATATATATATATATATATATATATATATATATATATATATATATATATATATATATATATATATATATATATATATATATATATATATATATATACATACACACCCCCTTCCTGCCCAGGCCATTTTTCAGCTTTCAGCGCTGTCACACTTTGAATGACAATTGCACGGTCATACAACACTGTAACCATATACAACCACAAATAAAGCTTTATTTTGGTGGCATTTAATCCCCTGTGAGGAGATGCCACTGATCGGCTCTCCTCTCCTCACACTCTGTCAGTGTGAGGCGAGGAGCGCCGATTACCCGCATCTCTGTGTTTACATGTGACTGTTCTGGGAGGCCGTCATATGATGTCCACCCAGAACAAGAGCAGCACCGCCCAGTCGTCATTTAACGGTGGGCGGTCGGCAAGTGGTTAAAGATTTAGCTATGGGTAAGCACCAGTAGTTACGGTGTGAAACATGTTAGCGATCTATTTTATCTTTTGCCGTTTGGGTTTTTACTAATAAAGCTATTTTCGTTGGAGTGCGGCCATTCGGATTAAATTTTTCTTTGTAAGCCCCGCATAAACGTAGGGGTCCCCCCGCTCTCCTGTGATCATGGGACACCTACAGCTCCCCCTATAACCTTCAGATGTTTACAGTCCCCCCCATAAATGTAGGGGTCCCATAGTTCCCCCCCAATAACCTTCAGACAGCTATGGATCCCCCAAATAACCAGAAGTCTACAATACCCCCCCATAAATGTAGGGGTCCCCGGCTCTCCTGTGATCATAGGACAACTATGCCTCCCCCGTTAACCTTCAATTATCTATAGCTACCTCTGATAACCTTAAAATTACGACAACCCCCCATAAATGTAGGGGTTCCCCTGCTCTCCTGTGTTCATAGGACACCTACAGCTCCCCCCCACCAATAACCTTCAGATGTCTACAGTCCCCCCCATAAAAGTAGAGGGTCCCATAGTTCCCCCAATAACCTTAAGACAGCTATGGATCCCCCAAATAGCCTTCAGATGTCTACAGCCCCCCAAAAAGGTAGGGGTCCCCCACTCCCCTGCGATCATAGGAGAACTATGCCTCCCCCATTAACCTTCAATTATCTATAGCTTCCTCCGATATCCTTCAGATGTCTAGAGCCCCCCCATTAATGTAGGGGTCCCCCGCTCTCCTGTGATCATAGGACAACTATGCCTCCCCCGTAAACCTTCAATTATCTATAGCTACCTCTGATAACCTTAAGATGATGACAACCCCACATAAATGTAGGGGTCCCCCCGCTCTCCTGTGTTCATAGGACACCTATGGCTCCCCCCCCCCCAATAACCTTAAGATGTCTACAGCCCCCCCATAAATGTAGGGGTACCATAGTTCTCCCCAATAATCTTGAGAGCTATAGATCCCCCAAATATCCTTCAGATGTCTACAGCCCACCCCCCGATAACTGTGGGGGTCCCCCACTCTCCTCTGGCCCATAGACCATATATATCTTCCCAAAAACCTTCAGACAGCTATGGTTCCCCCCTGATCACCTTCAGATGTCTACAAGCCCCCGCCCCCCCCCCATACAGGTATGGGTCCTCCACTCTCCTGTGATCATAAGACACCTACGGCTCCCCCAGTAACCTTCAGATGTCTACTACCCCCCATAAATGTGGGGGGTCCCATAGTTCCCCCCCAATAACCTTCAGACAGCTATGGATCTCCCAAATAACCTTCAGATGTCTACAGCCCCGCCATAAATGTAGGGGTCCCCCGCTCTCCTGTGATCATAGGACAACTACGCCTCCCCCGTTAACCTATGATTATCTATAGCTACCTCCGATAACCTTAAGATGACGATGACCCTCCCCATAAATGTAGGGGTCCCCCCCACTCTCCTGTGTTCATAGGACACCTACGGCTCCCCCAGTAACCTTCAATGTCTACAGTCCTCCCATAAATGTAGGGGTCCCATAGTTCCCCCCAATAACCTTCAGAGAGCTATGGATACCCCAAAAACCCTTCAGATGTCTACAGCCCCCTGATAACTGTGGGGGTCCCCCGCTCTCCTCTGACCCATAGACCATCTATATCTCCCCAAAAACCTTTGGACAACTATGGTCCCCCCCCCTCCCCGATCACCTTCAGATGTCTTTAGTACCCCCATAAATGTGGGGGTCCCCCACTGATCTATGACCCCCTGGCTCTCTCAGGCCCCCCCTCTGTGACTCCTCCAGCTCAGTGTGTCCTCCTCCTCAGTCCTCTTCCCCCCCCTCTCGTACACTCTATGATCTGTCACCGAGCTGTCAGTGTCACCCCTCCCCTCCTCCCCCGGGTACCTGAAGTAGTAGACATCGCTCTTGCCCGCACTCAGGCCGGACTTCCTGATGACCTCCTCCTTCTTCCAGCCCGGTGGTAGAGCCGGGCACTCCATCCTCCTCTTCTCCATAGAGCAGCGCTCAGCACTGTCCTCCTACACCAGCATGTCCCGCTCCTACTGCCTCTCCCACTGGCACAGCGCCCCCTAGCAACGCCGTACCCTTCCGCGCCCCGAGCTCCCCGGCGGAGGGATACGCGCCCATAGAGACACAGCCACTGACAGCCGGTGATGCGGTCGGCTGGTGACGTAATACAGCAAAAAAGTACGTCACGGTGGGCGTGGTTCCAGCCCAACCAGCTGGCTGGAGACTTCAACTTCCGTCAGCCCGGGCAGGCGGTGTCCCCGGGGACAAGTATGGGGGTTGTAGTCCTGTGCTGTCACTGGGGTGGGCGTGGTGTCACACAAGGCTGCCCGGTGTCACTGGCTTCAAGGAGCAGTCCTCTACCGGAGCTGTCAGCTGACTGTCACCCTATTCCTCCGGGCTCACAACTATCTGCGTCACAGAGCAAGACCCTCATCTGGTGTCTGAGGAACCCGAGGATCGGGATGACAGACAGCTGCTTCAGCACTGGGGCTCATTCACAGTTGTGCTGCACTCTGAAAAGTGATCTTTGGCTGATCGTTTTTCAGAGTGCGGCTGGCAATAATATAGCTTGTGAAATTCGCGCAGCCACGCCGCGACCACGAGAATTACACATCGACTGGTCCCCCAATAACATTCAGACGTCTACAGTCACCCCATAAATGTAGGGGGTCAGCAGCCCCCCCAGCCATGGAACATCAGCAACTCCCCCCAATAACCCTCAGACATCTACTGGACCCTCAAGAACCTTCAGACATCTACAGTCACCCCATAAATGTAAGGGGTCACCAGCCCCCCCCCCCAGCCATTGGACATCTGCAACTCCCCCCAATAACCTTCAGACATCTACTGGGCCCTTAAGAACCTTCAGACATCTACAGTAACCCCATAAATGTAGGGGGTCACCAGCTCCCCCCATAACCATGGAACACTTACAATTTTCCCCAATAACCTTCAGACTCAACTGGTCCCCCTAATAACCTTCAGACATCTACAGCCACCCATAAATGTAGGGGTCACAAGCTCTCCCATGACCATGGGACACCTTCAACTTCCCCGAATAACCTTCAGACTCAACTGGCCCCCCTAATAAATCCCCCCAATAACCTTCAGACATCTACAGACACAACATAAATGTAGGGGGTCATCAGTTCCCCCTAATTACCCCCCAATGAACATCAGACATCTACTGGTCCCTCAAGAACCTTCAGACATCTATAGTCACCCCATAAATGTAGGGGGTCACCAGCTCCCCCCCGCCATGAGACATCTGCAACTCCTCCCCAATAACCTTCAGACATCTACTGGACCCTCAAGAACCTTCAGACATCTACAGTCACCCCATAAATGTAGGGGTCACCAGCTCCCCCCCAGCCATGGGACATCTGCAACTCCCCTCCCCAATAACCTTCAGACATCTACTGGACCCTCAAGAACCTTCAGACATCTACAGTCACCCCATAAATGTAGGGGTCACCAGCTCCCCCCCCAGCCATGGGACATCTGCAACTCCTCCCCAATAACCTTCAGACATCTACTGGACCCTCAAGAATCTTCAGACATCTACAGTCACCCCATAAATGTAGGGGTCACCAGCTCCCCCATAACCATGGAAAACCGTCAATTTCCCCCAATTACCTTCAGACTCAACTGGTCCCCCTAATAATTCCCCCCAATAACCTTCAGACATCTAGAGCCACCCCATAAATGTAGGGGGTCACCAGCTCCCCATAACCATGGGACACCTACAACTTCTCCCAATAACCTTCAGACTCAGCTGGTCCCCTAATAAGTCCCCCCAATAACCTTCAGACATCTATAGCAACCCCATAAATGTAGGGGGTCATCAGTTCCCCCTAACCACCCCCCCAATAACTTTCAGACATCAGCTGGTCCTCCCAATAACCTTGAGACATCAACTGGTCACCCCAATAACCTTCAGACATCAACTGGTCCCTCAAGAACCTTCAGACATCTACAGTCACCCCATAAATGTAGGGGGTCACCAGCTTCCCCCCCCCAGCCATGGGACATCTTCAACTCCCCCCGATAACCTTCAGATATCTACTGGACCCTCAAGAACCTTCAGACATCTACAGTCACCCCATAAATGTAGGGGGTCACCAGCCCCCCCTAGCCATGGGACATCTGCAACTCCCCCCCAATAACCTTCAGACATCTACTGGTCCCTCAAGAACCTTCAGACATCTACAGTCACCCCATAAATATAGGGGTCACCAGCTCTCCCATAACCATGGAACACCTACAATTTCCCCCAATAACCTTCAGACTCAACTGATCCCCCTAATAAGTCCCCCCAATAACCTTCAGACATCTAAAGCCACCCCATAAATGTAGGGGGTCACCAGCTCCCCCATAACCATGGGACACCTACAACTTCCCCCAATAACCTTCAGACTCAACTGGTCCCCCTAATAAGTCCCCCCAATAACCTTCAGACATCAGCTGGTCCCCCCAATAACCTTCAGACATCAACTGGTCCCCCCCATTAGTCATCCCAATAACCTTCAGACATCAACTGGTCCCCCCAATAACCTTCAGACATCTACTGGCCCCCCTAATAACCTTCAGACGTCTACAGTCACCCCATAAATGTAAGGGTTAAACCAGTTAGGGGCTAAACATGGGACATCTACAACCCCCCCCAGGAATCTTTAGACATCAACTGGTTCCCCAATAATTCCCGCCAAATAACCTTCAGAGATCAACTGGACCCCCCAATAACCTTCAGACATCCACTGGCCCCCCTAATAACCTTCAGACATCTACAGTCACCCCATAAATGTAGGGGTTTACCAGCTAGGGGCTAAACATGGGACATCTACACCCCCCCCAATAATCTTTAGACATCAACTGGTTCCCCAATAATTCCCCCCAAATAACCTTCAAACATCTACTGGTCCCCCAATAACCTTCAGCCGTCTACAGTTAGCCCATAAATGTACGGGGTCACCAGCTCCCCTATAACCATGGGACATCTACTGGTCCCCCCCAAAAACCTTCAGGCATCTACTGGTCCCCCCAATAACATTTAGATGTTAACAGTCACCCCATAAATGTGGGGGGCATCTACAACTCCCCCTCAATAACCTTCTGACATCAACTGGTCCCACCATGTACTAGTTCCACTAAATTTTCAGACGTCAAGAGTCACCCCATAAGTCACACCATAGAAACGCAGTCCGGATGCGTTCCAGGTGCTTTTCTGCATGCGTGTTTTTGATGCGTTCCAGTGCTTCTACTGGCTCCTTAATAATTTTTGGACATCTACTGGTCCCCCCAATAAAGGAAGGAGGTCATTAGCGCCTCCCTAACCATAGGATACCTGTTGCTCTCCCAATAACCTTCAGATATGTACTGGTTCCCCCAGTAACTTTCAGAAGTCTAGAGTCACCCCATAAATGTGGGGGGGTCACCAGCTCCCCCCAAATCACAGGACATCTACAACTTCCCCCAATAACCTTCGGACAACTACTGGTCCCCCCCAATAAATGTAGGAGATCATTAGCTCCTCCCTAACCATGGGACACCTATTAGTTTCCCAAAAACATTAAGGCATATACAGGTTCCCCAATAACCTTCAGATATCTACAGGTCCCCCTAATAACTTTCAGACAGGTCCCCCCAATAACTTTCAGACAGGTCCCCCTAATAACCTTCAGACCTTGGTTGGTTCCCCCAATAACCTTTAGGCATTTACTGGTCCCCAATAACATTTGAACATCTACTGGTCCCCCAATAACCTTTAGACGTCGACAGTTACCCCATAAATGTAGGGGGGTCACCAACTCCCCCATATCCATGGGACATCTACAAATCCCCCAATAACCTTCAGGCATCAACTGGTACCTCCAATAACCTTCAGACATCTACTGCTACCCCCAATAAATGTAGCAGGTCTTTATCTCTTCCCTAACCATAGGATACCTGTTGGCCTCCTAATAGCTTTCAGATGTACTGGTTGCCCCAGAAACTTTCAGACGTCTAGAGTCACCCCATGAACTTGGGGGGGTCACCAGCTCCCCCCAAACCATGGGACATCTACGACTTCCCCCAATAGCCTTCAAACATCTACTGGGCCCCCCAATAAATGTAGGTCATTAGCTTCTCCCTAATCACGGGACACATATTAGTTTCTCAATAACCTTTAGACATCTATTGGATCTCCAAAAACATTCAGACATCAACTGGTCTCCCCAATAACCTTCAGACATTTACTGGATCCCCCAAAATCATTCAAAAAACATTCAAACATCTACTGGTGCCCCAATGTTCTACGGACATCTACTGGTCCCCCCCAATACATGTAGGAGGTCTTTGTTTTTCCCTAACCATAGGATACCAGTTGGTCTCCCAATAACCTTCAGATATGTACTGGTACCCCCAGTAACCTTCAGACATTTAGAGTTACCCCATAAATGTAGGGGGTCACAAGCCCCCCTTTAACCGTGGGACATCTACAGTATACCTTCCCTGAATAACCTTCAGACATCTACTGGTCCCTCAAATAACCTTCAGAAATCTACTGGTCCCCCAAATAAATGTAGGAGGTCATTAGCTTCTCCTTAGCCATGGAATACCTATTAGTTTCCCAACAGCCTTCAGACATCTACTGGTCCCCCCAATAACCTTCAAACCTTGATTAGTTCCCCCAATAACCTTCAGACATCTACTGGTCCCCCAAGAATCTTCAGACATCTACTGGTCCCCCCAATAACCTTCATACCTTGATTGATTCCCCCTAATAACCTTCAGACATCTACTGGTCACCCAATAATCTTCAGATATCTACTGGTCCTCCCAATAACCTTCATACATTGATTGGTTCCCCCTAATAACCTTCAGACACCTACTGGATCTTGATTGATCCCCCCCCAGTAACTTTCAGACATCTACTGGTCCCCGCCAATAACCTTTGGACATCTAGTGGCCCCCCCAATTACCTTCAGACATCCCACCAAAAACATTCAGACAACTATTCCCCCCCCCCCCCCCCCCCCAATAAATGTAGGAGGTTTTTAGCTCTTCCCTAATCATAGAATACCTGTTGGTCTCCAAATAACCTTCACACATGTACTGCCCCCCCCCCACACTAAATGTAGGGGGTATTTCTTAATGGCACCCCCGCACCTCTGCAAAAGATCAGAGCATTTTGGCTACAGGTGCAGGAATGTGCGCAATTTATACGCATTCCTGCAACCGCATAGATGGAAACCTAGCCTTAGGATAAGGTTGGAGGGGTAAAACTGCAGCTCATCAGTTTTTACTTCCCCCCATTTTCAAATGTAAAGGAGGCACTTACATGGGCAGTTGAGCCATTGAGGACTGTACACAAACCACAATGCTTTGTGTCGCAGCTGCGGCAAGAGTGTGCACCAAACGCCTTTTCAAACCCAGATTTTACCTTGTAAAAGTAGCAGTAATTTCATGTCATCACTGGGCTGTACATAGTTTGTGCAGAGAACAGAGCTGTGGGAGGGGCTCAGCAGGCTCCACCCTCTACAGGCTGCTTGAAGAAAACAACAGGAGGGGGCGGAGTCAAGACCAGTCACCCTGCACAAGGAGAGAGAGCAGCAGTGAGCGGCCTTTATTACAGGAAGTTCCTGCACAGAGGGAAAGTGTCACACTGGATTACTGCACAGATCTGGAAGAAATACACAAAGCACACCAAGATTCAGGTCCCATTCACACTTCGTATAGTGGGAATTCTCATTCCTGCTCGCAATACCGCGTGTCACACATAGGGCAGCCCGTTCACTCACCTATGGGCATTTGTCACCTAATTGCAAAAAAAATTGCACAAGATAATAAATGGCACCTAAACGCATGTTTTGCATCGACCACCACGCAATTTGAAATCATGGGCAGAATCGCAGCGATTCTGCCCACAATTCCAAATCGCAAGGTGTGAATGGAACCTCAAGGAAAAATTCACAAATGTGTTTAGATCATTTTTGCTTTTCCCAGGGGTTCAATTTTAGGCTAGGTTCATATTTGTTCATTGCCAGATTTACACACGTTCATACAACGCGCAAAAAACGCATACACTTTTTGCAGCCATGTTGTGGCCTATACCATAAGGTCTTAAAAGCGCTCCAACACACCTTGCTAATGAACGTGCTTTTGTGCACATCAAAAAAATCCAGACATCTACTGGCCCTCAATAATGTTCAGACATTTACTGGTCCCCCCAATATATGAAGGCTGTCATTAGCTCATCACAAACAAAAGGATACCTGTTGGTCTCCCAATAACCTTTGGACATCTACTGGTCCCCCCAATTTATGAAGGAGGTCATTAGTTCCTCCCTAACCATGGGACACCTATTAGCTTCCTGATAACCTTAAGACATCTACAGGTCCCCCCAATTTCCTTTCAGATTTCTACTGGTTCCCCCAATAACCTTCAGACATGTACTGGTTCCCTCAAGTAAATGTGGGAGGTCATTAGCGCTTTCCTAACCATGGGACACCTATTCGTTTCCCAACAACCTTCAGACATCTACAGGTCCCCCAATAACCTTCAGACATCTAGAGTCACCCCAGAAACGTAGGGGGTCACATCTACAGCCCCCCCAAGATCCTTCAGACATTTACTGGATCCCCCAAAACATTCAGACATCTACTGGTATTTCCAATAAATGAGCCATTTGCTCCTCACTAACCATGCGGAACCTATTCGTTTTCCAATAACCTTCAGACATCTACAGGTCCCCCCAAAAACCTTCAGACATCTACAGGTACCCCCAATAATCTTCAAACATCTACAGGTACCCCCAATAACCTTCAGACATTTACTGGATCCCCCCAAAACATCCAGACATCTACTGGCCCCTCAATAACTTTGAGACATATACTGGTCCTCCCAATAAATGCAGGAGCCATTTGCTCCTTACTAACCACGGGGATCCTATTAGTTTTCCAATAACCTTCAGACATCTACAGGTCCCCCCAATAACCTTCAGACATCTACAGGTCCCCCAATAACCTTCAGACATTTACTGTATCCCCACAAAACATCCAGACATCTATTGCCCCCTCAATAATTTTTAGACATCTACTGGTCCTCCCAAATAAATGCAGGAGCCATTTGCTCCTCACTAACCATGGGGAACCTATTCATTTTCCAATAACCTTCAGACATCTACAGGTCCCCCCAATAATCTCCAGACATCTACAGGTACCCCCAATAACCTTCAGACATTTACTGGATCCCCCCATAACCTTCAGACATCTACAGGTCCCCCAATAACCTTCAGACATTTACTGTATCCCCACAAAACATCCAGACATCTATTGCCCCCTCAATAATTTTTAGACATCTACTGGTCCTCCCAAATAAATGCAGGAGCCATTTGCTCCTCACTAACCATGGGGAACCTATTCATTTTCCAATAACCTTCAGACATCTACAGGTCCCCCCAATAACCTTCAGACATCTACAGGTACCCCCAATAACCTTCAGACATTTACTGGATCCCCCCAAAACATCCAGACATCTATTGACCCCTCAATAATCTTCGGACATCTCCTGGTCCCCCCAATACATGTATTATTATTATTATTATTATTATACAGGATTTATATAGCGCCAACAAATGCACTGCTTTATAATGTGAGGGCAGACTGTACAGTTACAATACAATTCAGAACTGAACGTAGGAAGTCTCTAGCTCTTCCTCCTAACCATAGGATACCTGTTGGTCTCCCAATAACCTTTGTGGCTCTGGAAAGGCACCATGTGTTTGGTTGCTGTGCAATTTAAAAAAAGGGTTATGCATGTCTTTTGTGCAATTTTTTGCATATAAGGCAGCCCATGGAAATAAAAGATTGCCTTAGACGCAATGCACAAAATTGCGCAAAAACATGCGCACACCGTTGCACCTACAAGTTGCAATGCACTAAAATGTATGCATCCAAGCTCCCCATAATAAACTAGTGTCTGTGCATTGCATTTAAAAAAATAATACATATGTTTTTGCTCATATGGCTGTGTGCATGGGCTCCGACGGCTCTTCACACAGATCAATGTGCATAAATAACGATCAGATGTTTGGTTACTCGGCTGCTGCATTCGAATCGAAAAAAAAAATTAAAATTTTGATTCGACAGATTCGAAATCTATCGATTTGAACTTTTTCGAATCGAGAAAAAAATTGTAAATTCAAAGAAAATTAGAGAAATACATAGAACGAATTCCGAATACGAATTCCAAACATGATTCCTGAATATGAATTGAACGAATCAATCAAATTTAACTAAACTAAATAACTAAATTAACAAATCTAAATGAAACTAAACACATTTTTTCATCATGCACATGTCTATCATTTAAAGGGGTTGTAAACCTTCGTGTTTTTTCACCTTAATGCATCCTATGCATTAAGGTGAAAAAACTTCTGACACTGACCGCCCCCCCCGTTTTACTCACATTAGCTGATAGCGCCGCCGGGGGCCCCTAGAAGAGGTGGATCGGGGCCACTCTGTGCAAAACAAATTGCACTTCGTTCCCACAGTGGAGACACGCTCTACCTCTCTGTCCGTTATCTCGGCTCTTGATTGGATAGATTAATAGCAGCGCAGCCATTGGCTCCCGCTGCTGTCAATCAATTTCAATGACACGGGGCCGAGTCCAGCATTCTGTGTCTATGGACGCAAAAGCCGGACTCCTAGGGGGTTTATCGATGTGGGGAGGAGCTGATAGCGCCGCCGGGGGCCCCTAGAAGAGGTGGATCGGGGCCACTCTGTGCAAAACAAATTGCCCCGGAAGATTTGGCTGCTCAATGACCAGGCCATTTTTTGCGATTCGGCACTGCGTCACTTTAACTGACAATTGTGCAGTCGTGCGACGCTGCACCCAAACAAAATTGATGGGTTTTTTTTCCCACAAATAGAGCTTTCTTTTGGTTGTATTTGATCACTTCTGCATTTTTTTTTTTTTTGCGCTATAAACAAAAAAAGAGTGACAATTTAAAAAAAAAAACACAATATCTTTGACTTTTTGCTATAATAAATATCCCAAATGAAAAAAAATAAATTTTTTCCTCAGTTTAGTCCGATATGTATTCTTCTACATATTTTTGGTAAAAAAAAAATTGCAATAAGCATATATTGATTGCTTTGCGCAAAAGTTATAGCGTCTACAAAATAGGGAATAGATTTATGGCATTTTTATTATTATTTATTTTTTAGGACGGACATATTGGACACTTTTGACACATTTTTGGGACCATTGACAATTATACAGCGATCAGTGCTATAAAAATGCACCGATTACTGTGTAAATGTTACTGGCAGGGAAGGAGTTAACACTAGGGGGCGATCAAGGGGTTAAATGTGTGTTCCCTCAGTGTGTTCTAACTGTGGGGGGGATGGGACTGTCTAGGGGAGGAGAGAGAGGAGAGAGATCGGTGTTCATACTTGGTATGAACACACGATCTCTCTCCTCTCCCCTGACAGAACCGGGATTTGTGTGTTTACACACACAGATCCCGGTTCTCACTCTATCATGAGCGATCACGGGTGCACTTGCATCAGCTCCGGCGGCACGCGCGCGCCCCCTAGTGGTCAAAAGGCAAACCAGCGTACAGTTACGTCGTTTCACCCAGGGGAGCCAACCTGCCGCAGTACAACTGGGGCGGCTAGTCGGGAAGGGGTTTAAAAAAACAAAAAACAAAGGTTTACAACCCCTTTAAGACGGCTCTCATAGGGAAACATTGATTTATACACGTCATGCGACATGTGCTCCCGAAGTCGGAGCTTATGTCGCACCAGTGTAAAGCGGGCCTCAAGCAGAACTCGAATCCACCCCCCCCCCCCAAAAAAAAACCCTCCGCCCACATGTCAGTTTTAAAAATGATGAATTTGCACACCTTTTTTTCAGCTGTCTTCCTGCCAGTCACATGATGAACGAGGCCCTTTTCCTACTGGCTTCTTCTCCAGCAGTTGGTTGTCTGCAGTGGTGTAGAGAAGAGTGCAAGCGTCATGGTATGAGTGCTGCCCTCTGCATCGTATTCCTTTGAACCTAGGCCAGCGTGATTTGACACCCCCGGGGGGGCGGGTCCATGACAGCCTGGGCACACAGGAAGTGGGTTGAATGATACTGAAAGTCATTCAACCCAGAAGAGGACTGTTGCTGGAGTGGAGGACTCAAAGAGCAGCACTAGAGTGCAGTACTACTTTGTAGGCCCATTAAGACTATTGTGTTACAGTAATGTGCACGTTAATGCACCACGTTACAAGCGCTGCTGCATTGTGTCGCCATTCGTTTTGAAAGGTACCCCAAAACACTAGAGCAATGCACATATCTGTGCATTACAAATTTTGTGATACATCCCTTTTTTGGGATGTTTTGGCGCATTGGCAACAATGCAACATTTGGGCTTTACTTCCTCTTTTGTTCCCTGCAGAGTAAAAGCATAATGGGCTAGTATCCATCGCCATGTACCACTTACCTGCAAACGAAGCCTGCAATGCTGTCCCCGCTGGTGGTCGCATCCATCTTCACCCCTCTTACTTCCGGGAGCCATGGACTCCGCCTCTGCGAATGGCCAGAGTTGCATGGCGTCACTCCCGTGCATGCGTGCGGGAGCCACGCATGCGCCGATGACGTAGGCGCAAGCGTATATGGTAAATATCTCCTAAACCGTTCAAGTTTAGGAGATATTTCAAGTACCTACAGGTAAGCCTTATTATAGGCTTACCTGTAGGTGAAAGTGGTGTAACTAGGTTTACAACCACTTTAATATGACATAATGGTTTATTGCACTGCAAAATGTAGATGGGCCCTTAAACTCTATTTTTTTTAATAGGAGGAAGGGAGTGGAGCATTTAAAAGGAAAAAACTGGAGATCTGATTTAAGCATTTTAAACTTTATTTAAACAAATCATAAAGCGTTGAAGTCATCTTAGCTGACCATTACTACTTATAGAATGTTGGTATCTCATGGATTTCTGAGTTATGAAAGCATATCCTCTTTCTTCCAGACTTCCAAGATGAGTAGAGGGACACCTTTTAGCACACCCGCTGATCACACGGACCATGACAAATTGGAGCGCCAGAATGATCAACTCCTGTTCCTTTATAACCAAAGCCATAATCTGAAAACAGAATGAAAGTTTTAGTACACTAGAAACTCAGTGTTATTAAGCCTAAAAATTTATTATATTGCAGGTTACCAATCATCATATGTGGTGGCTGCATTTGTTTTCTTTTCTTTAGCTTTTTTCTCCCCTCTGCTTTCACCTGGTGATCTCGTCAGTACAGTAGGTGTCGCCGATATTGTGTTAGCAGCGATACTGTTAGTGGCGAGATTGACACCTGCGAGCCCCATCGTGGGAGCCAGCGCCGAGCTCTGTCGCTCCTCCAGCTGCGCGGCATCTCGTAGGGGCGGCGAGCGCGAGAAGCACAGCCTCGCTTCGGTAATTTCCAGCTCGATCCCATCGCGCTGGAAACACAATATTGGCGGCAGGTACTGTAACACACCGGTGTTAATTTCCTTGACAAAAGAATTCTTGATCATAGGTTTTGCATGTTTTCAGTGATGAAAACTAAAGGAAACTAAAATTAGAAATAGTTCAATTGAGAAAAACTTTAACGAAAATCAAATTCAATTTTAGCAGTGTTAATTTTGTCGGTGAAAATATTTTAATCGACAAAGTTAAAGTGTTACTAAAACCACAACAGTAGAATCAGTCTGTATATGCAGTAAAGCATGCTTGCTATAATCACTGTGGAACCTAAGGGGTTAATCCTCCACATTGTGTAAAAAGGCTGTGTGATCCTGTCTTCTCTGATCCTTCCCTTCTTCCACTGTCCCCAATGCATCTCCTGATAGTACAGAGGCTAGGGGACAGACTGTGCATGCTCAGTTTGTTGTGTATTGCTAGAGAGTTATTTTTTTCTTGGGAGAGTGCATGTGATCAGCACAGGGCCAATCAGTACTGTCCAGACAGAGGGTCAGGGGTCCAGCAGCCTCATAGGACAATTGGGGGAGAATGAAATCTCCTCCTACAAGCTTTAACCAGACTCTATTTTTTTCTAAAATAATTGCATTTTCATGTTCTGTGTACTGTGGGAGACCAGATAGAGTGAATGCAGGCCCCTAGGTTTAGTAACACTTTAACACTGCTATGCACTCCCTCACTCCCATTTACTTTGCAATCCCCACTTGCCAGTCACCTCCCCATCCCCAAAGTATATTGCACCCTGCTCTGTGCCGTCCCTCACCCTCATTTACTTCCCCTCCCCATCCCCAAAAAGTATACTATACACTACCATCTATGTTTTTTTAAATCTACTCCCTCCCACCTCATCACACATTTCTGCTCCGCTGAGTCAGTGCTCTGCTAATAAAAAAAAAATCATCAGTCCTTTCTCTTTCCTATGCAGTTCCACACATTACACTCATTCTCACTATCTCTTTGGCGCCCCCTGCGTGCCTTTTCAGCAGCACAATTCCATCCCCAGCCTATAAGAATATATGTATTGTATTAAACATGTATTGCATTACCACATACACCATACCTCCCAACCGTCCCCGATTCACTGGGACCGTCCAGGAAATTGGTCCCTGTCCCGGCGAATCAGGGTTGAGTGCCGAATCGCCTGTGGCGTGCGCCCACTGATCGCTGGACTCAAGAGGAGAGTCAGCCTGCTTTCAGCCTGAAGGTACTTTAATTGGGGGGGGGGTGTAAGAGTAAAGGGGGATAGACTGGGAGGGGGGTTGTGCTAGGAGGGGGTATGGGGATTTTGGTTAAGAAGGGGAATGGGGGGATTTGACCCCCTATACCCTGCCCTACTGACCCCTGGTCCTCCGTCCTGCTGACCCCTGTACCCTGCCCTAGTAACCCCCTTTCCTCCGTCCTGTTCACCCCGTACCCTGCCCTACAGACCCTCTTTCATCCATCCTGCTAACCCCTGTACCCTGCTCTATTGATCCCCGGTCCTCCGTCCTGCTGACCCCTGTAGACTGCTCTACTGACTCCCGGTTCTCCGTCCTGACCCCTGGACCCTGCCCTACTGACCCCTGGTCCTTCATCTTGCTGACCTCTGTACCCTGCCCTACTGACACTCTTTCCTTCGTCCTGCTCACCCCTGTACCCTGCTCTACTAACTCCTGGTCCTCTGCTGCTGACCCCTTTACCCTACCCTACTGACCCCCTGTCTTCCTTCCTGCTGACCCCTGTACCCTGCTCTACTGACCCCCCCGTCTTCTATCCTGCTGACTCCTGTACCTTGCTCTACTGACCCCCTGTCTTCTGTCCTACTGACCCCTGTACCCTGCCCTACTGACCCCCTGTCATTCGCCCTACTGACTCCCGGTCTTCTGTCCTGCTGCCCCCTGTACTTTGCTCTACTGACCCCCTGTCTTCCTTCCTGCTGATCCCTGTACCCTGCTCTACTGACCCCCCCCCCGTCTTCCATCCTGCTGACTCCTGTACCCTGCTCTACTGACCCCCTGTCTTTCGCCCTACTGACTCCCTGTCTTCTTTCCTGCTGACCCCTTTACCCTGCCCTACTGACCCCCTGTCTTCTGTCCTGCTGACCCCTATATGCTACCCTACTGATCCCCTGTCTTCTGTCCTGCTGAACCCTGTACCTTGCTCTACTGACCCCCTGTCTTCTGTCCTGCTGACCCTTGTACCTGGCACTACTGACTCTCCCTGTCTTCTGCCCTACTGACTCCCTGTCCTCTGTCCTGCTGACCCCTTTATGCTGATCTACTGACCCCCTGTCTTCCGTCGTGCTGACCCCTGTACCCTGCCCTACTGACCCCCTGTCTTCCATGCTGCTGGCTCCTTTACACTGCCCTACTGACCCCTAGCCTCTGTCCTCTGCCCTTGTGATGCCTCTTCTCTGCCCTGCTGACCCCTGTACATTGCCCTGCAGACCCTTCTCCTCTGCCATTCCTGTCCACCACACTCATTAAGCCCCTCCCACTATTAAGAGTTTGGCTACACCCAAATTTTGCCGCAAATAACTTCCTCCCTCAAGTGTCCCTCATTCCAAAGTTCAAAAGTTGGGAGGAGTTGACACACTGCTAAGCCTTGTGGACAGCCTTCACAGAAGAGTTGAAGCTGTTATAGCTGCAAAGGGTGGGCCAACTCAATATTGAACCCTATGGACTAATACTGGGATGCCATTAAAGTTCATGTGCGTGTAAAGGCATCCCAATACTTTTGACCCCAATCCATGCAACCGGCCCCTAATCTACATGCAGGGCGCCGGACGCATGGATTTCAATGGGGTTTTTTGGGTTTTTTTTGAGGCTCTAATTGGCTTTAAAAAAAGAACACTGTGCCCTGAGCCCACCCAGTTGTGTGACAATAACGAGTTAATATTCACTATTGTCTTCCTGATTCTCCTCCTGGACAGTCAGGAAACGGGTCCTGAGACTCGATTGGACGGGAGTCTTAGGACCCATTTCCAGTTCGGCCGGGAGGAGAAGCCGCGGACGGCCGTTGCTTGGGTGGACACTGAGCTAATACATCCACCAAGACAGTCAGGACTCTCGGGAATGTCCTGCATCCATAACCCGGGAGTCTCGGAGGATCTCCTAATCCCTGCTTTGATCAGAGCTAAAACACATGCAGCTACTCGCTGCTCTTTGCATTCCTTCACACTTTGCTGGATGCATTGCGAGTCGGCATACTATCCATCCATGATATAGATAGAGCTGCACTCTAGTCATTAATGAATCTGTCCTTCATCAATCACTGTTTACTGGAATAGCTCTAACTAGTACGGAACTTTCACTCAGTTTCCTTGATGGTCACTCAAGGAACCCCTCGGGGTTCATTTAATACAAGAATTTATAGTGCAATTTCAGTCCTTTAATCACTTCCGGACCGCCCGTTGTCGTTATACGTCAGTACTTTAACGCTGAATACCATTTTTAAGCAGCAGATAACCCCCCCCCCCAGTATTTTAAAAAATGGTGGGCCATCTGCCGCGTTCCGGACCACTCTGCCGCTTACTGGAGCCGTTGGTAGTGGTGTATATATAATAAAAATACATTTTCTAATCTGCCACATGTGGTTGTTGCCTACAAAGTCCCAACGAAGGTTTTTTTTTTTTTCTAAATGGTCTTAAGGGGAAAATGTATTTTTTTGAAAAAAAAAGACTTTTTAAAAAAAAAATGTTATTGCATGTAAGTGTAAATGTGAGATCTGGGGTCTTTTTGACCCCAGATCTCATATTTAAGAGGTCCTGTCATGCTTTTTTTCGATTACAAGGGATGTTTACATTCCTTATAATAGGAATCCAATCCTTATAAAAGTTATCCAAAATTTTTTTTTAAAGGGACAGTGTAAAAATGAAAAGTAAAATAAATAATAAAAAAAAAAAAATTGAAAGCGATCCCCGTCCCGCCGAGCTCACGCGCAGAAGCGAACTCATACGTAAGTTGTGCCTGCATATGTAAATGGTGTTCAAACCACACATGTGAGGTATCTCCACGATTGTTAGAGCGAGAGCAATCATTTTAGCAAAAGACCTCCTCTGTAACTCAAAACTGGTAACCTGTAGAAATTTTTAATCGTTGCCTATGAAGATTTTTAAGTGTCAAAGTTTGTCGCCATTCCACGAGCGGGCGCAATTTTGAAGCGTGATATGTTGGGTATCAATTTACTCGGCTTACCATTATATTTCATATTATAAAACAAAATTGGGCTAACTTTACAGTTTTCTTATTTTTTAATTCAAAAAGGTGTACTTTTTCCAAAAAAATTGCGTTTGTAAGACCGCTGCGCAAATATGGTGTTACATAAAGTATTGCAACGACCACCATTTTATTCTCTAGGGTTTCTGAAAAATATATATATAATGTTTGGGGTTATAAGTAATTTTCTAGCAAAATAAAATGATTTTTACTTGTAAACACCAAGTGTAAAAAATAGGCCCGGTCCCTAAGTAGTTAAACCCTACAGGGGAATACATCAGTGGTTGTAGTGAGGTATTGCCGCCTCCCGGGGTGGGGGGGGTTAAAGTTGGTTTGCTGCCCCCCCCCCCAAATATTGAGCACCAGCCACTACTGCTTTTGACAATATAGTCTAATGCCCCGTACACACGATCGGATTTTCCAACAACAAATGTTGGATGTGAGCTCATTGGTGGAAAGTCTGACCGTGTGTATGCTCCATAGAACATTTGTTGTCGGACTTTCCGGCAAAAGATGTTGACTAGCAGGTTCTCAAATTTTCCGCCAACAAAACTTTGTTGTCGGAATTTCCGATCGTGTGTACACAAGTCCGTCACACAAAAGTTCACCCATGCTCGGAATCAAGCAGAAGAAGCCGCACTGGCTATTCAACTTCCTTTTTCTCGGCTCGTCATACATCTTGTACGTCACCACGTTCTCACATTCATAATTGTTGGCCAACATTTGTGTGACCGTGCAAAAAGGATTAAATCGCGCTACCCTAGAAAATAATATATAGCGAACATAACACACATATATATAAAAAAACTACGTGATAAATATGACATGTGTGTATAAACCAAAACCAATGAATGACAAACAGAAAAATTGATATATCATGCGGGTGATATTAGACAATGGTGAAAGTAATATTTGACATATGCAATGACAAATGACCAGTGATCAATAGGCTTCCAGTATCAAATGACCAGTGATCAATAGGCTTCCATTATCAAATGGCCAGTGATCAATAGGCTTCCATTATCAAATGATCAGTGATCAATAAACAAAATACTAAAATATACACCAGTGAAAGGTGAGGTAAAGTGAATTAAAGTCTATCAAATTATGAAAATGCTATGGAAAGTTGGTGAATCAGTTGTTGTCTTCAAATAGTATGTGAAATCCACCACCACAAGTCAACCAGAATGGTCTGGACGACGTAAGTTGTTACGAAACGCGTACCGCGGAGCGACACGCTGATGTCACCTCGTACTCCACTCCTTATCCAGTAGGAACGGGCTGTCTGTTTGTGCTCCGGCCGGCGCAACAGACGCTTGGACTTTTTACATCTACTTTCTTGTAAGTGCATTATTTTTCTTTATACAACAAACAATCGTTGGTTTTACACTATTGGAGCATTTATTTCCTCCTATGTACCATGACTTTTCCCCGCTGATCCGAGCCGCTGTAAGTGAATTCCTACTATCTGGTGTCTGCTCGCTGTTTCATGAAGCCAGTGTGTAGTACAACATATGCCTTCCCTGATTCTCTGTAATGGGGGATCATGGTATTCCGGTAAGGCCCCTTTCACACTGGGGCGGTAGGGGGCGTCGGCGGTAAAACAGCGCTATTTTTAGCGCTGTTTTACCGCGGTATTCGCCCGCGTGCGGTTTTTTACCCCCCGCTGGCGGCCGAAAAAGGGTTAAAACCCCTCGTATAGCGCGGTATTACCGCGGTATAGCCGCGCTGTCCCATTGATTTCAATGGGAAGGAGCGGTTTAGGAGCGGTGAATACACCGCTCCTTCCCCGCTCCAAAGATGCGGCTTGCAGGAGATTTTTTCTTCTCCTGCCAGCACACCGCTTCAGTGTGAAAGCCCTCGGGCTTTCACACTGAGCAAACAGCGGAGGCTGTTTAGGGGCGGTTTGCAGGCGCTATTTTTAGCGCAATAACGCCTGCAAACCGCCCCAGTGTGAAAGGGGCCTTAGGGCGCATTCTTGTTGACTTGTGGTGGTGGATTTCACATACTATTTGAAGACAACAACCGATTCACCAACTTTCCATACCATTTTCATAATTTGATGGACTTTAATTCACTTTAATTCACCTTTCACTGGTGTATATTTTAGTATTTTGTTTATTGATCACTGGTCATTTGATAATGGAAGCCTATTGATCATTGGTCATTTGTCATTGCATATGTCAAATATATGATATATCAATTTTTCCATTTGTCATTCATTGGTTTTGGTTTATACACACATGTCATATTTATCACGTAGTTTTTTATATATGTGTGTGTTATGTTCACTATATATTATTTTCTAGGGTAGCGCGATTTAATTCTTTTACCATTTTGTGTGTGTATTGATGTTGTACATATTAATTGCTGCTCCCTTAGTGTTGGTTGGGTGTTAATCATCTTGCCACGACCGTTTTTATTTAGTTTTTTATAGCTCTTATAGCGCGTTTTTTACACCATTTTTATATAGTTCTTATAGCGCGTTTTTTACACCATTTTTATATAGTTCTTATAGCGCGTTTTTTACACCATTTTTCCATATTTGTGTGACCGTGTGTATGCAAGACAAGTAGGAGCCAACATCCTTCGAACAAAAATCCACGGTTTTGTTGTCGGAAAGTCCGATCGTGTGTACGGGGCATAAGAATAAGTAGGGGGGCATCTACTAAGCTGCTGAAAGAAAAAAAGAAATTAAAAAGGAACTGCAGTCTTCTCCCATAATTTGTGATAAAAACATCTTTGCCATTCTGAAGCTTCCCTCCAACCACTTTGCATATTATTTTATATTTTTTACTATTATTATATTATATATATATTTTATATATACTGTGATTCTGTACTTGCCAAATATGCTGCAGAAATCTCCCTCCACTGAGTCTGGCTGCATCCATTTTAACTGTGGGCAGCTGAACCTGCTGCCTGTTCACTTCCTGGATTTACACAGACACACAGAGGCACACCTCCAGCTCTGCAACTTTCATTGGCTCTTTTATGACTTATCCCCCCTCCATTCCTGGAAAACTCTCACGAGAGTGAGAGAGAGAGCTGTGCATGATGTCATAAGCCTAGGCTAATACAGGGAAAGATGAAAAAATGACTGAAGTTCCGCTTTAAGAAAAAAGGCTTTTCTCCTTTTTTAAGCTGTTTTCCTTTATTTTCACCTGTTGACAACGCTCACTGTACTTTATCTATGGAGAATCAGCGTTTTCACCCTAGTAAAGGAAGGGGGGAACATGGGGGGGATGTGTTCTGTAGTCTACAGAGGTGAACAGGGCATGGCTGATAACACTGTTTGAGATTTCACTGCAGCAGAGCACCATGTTATCTGCTCCCCACTGAAAGGTAGCTCACTGGATTTTGGGCAGGATTTTTTTTTTTTTTTCATTTTAAATCAAACATTTATAGGAAAATGTAGTTCAATAGTATATTTAACAGGCAAATAAGAGAACTTCACTCTTAGGGATTACATACACTTTACAGCACTACCACCACGGTCAGTTCAATAATATAGTAGAATTTGTATAGGTCACATTTAATTAGAGGTCACCGAGCAGCCTACAGGAGGAAATACCAGACAATAAATACCCTGAGACATACCAGCTACCGGCCCGGTGCCAAATGCCAGAATTGCTAGTCCGAGCTGGAACGTGATATTGTCCCTCCTACAGGGGCAAGGACTGGAGTGAATGGCTGCATGTCCTCCAAATTGTCACAACCAAGACATATGTCAGTGAAATACTTCATGATTAGACACCTAAAATTTGAATATCCGGTTAGTAATATCTTCAATGCATACATCTCATACATCTTGCTTTAAAGGGTATATACTGTGTATTGAGATATATATATATATATATATATATATATATATATATATATATATATATATATATATATATATATATATATATATATTCATCCATATCATCTTTAAATGGAAGCCTTGCCGGTTTGTATTCTGGATCTTCATCCTCGTGATCAAAGTCTCCCCCATCACCACCATCTGCCAGCATATCTGTCCCTCTCTGCTCTGCAGCAATTGCTTTTGCATCAGGCATGCCGACTCTCTCCAGGAAACACAGAGCTGAATCAGCCCGGATGGAATTATACTTCTCATAACCATGTTTGAAGACGCCAATTAAAAGGGATTTATCAGCTTCATTATCCCACCAATCTGTAGGAACTTCTGCATGGAAGGGCTCTGGTATCCAAACATCTAACTCACTTGAGTCAGCACCCTCCAAGATTTTGTCAGCTTAGTCCCCTATCACTTCTTGCCTGAGATAGTAGAGCATGCGGACACGCAGCAGGACCTTGTTACAGTGATGCTTAAGGTGCTTTTTGTAGCTATCCTCCTGAAACAAGGTGTCGGGATTGCAGCTGGGGAGCCAGTCTGCATGCTTGAACACAGGCTGCGAATTCTGGCTTTTCATATATATATATATATACATACACACACACTCTCACAGGCCACCTTATTAGGTACGCCTTGCTAGAAAAGGTGCTCTATTGGATTGAGATCTGAGCACAGCTACCCTTCCTGTCCCGATGGTCCACCTGCTTCCCAGGATCTTCTACTCCAGCTGCAAGTTCTCCTATCAACACCTGCTGGAACTTGTGTTCCTCCTGTCCCTCAGCGCCCTCTGTTTTCACTCTCAGTGGGGCCAGAGCTGGAGATTCAAGAGAGGCCGACCTCGTCATATCAGTCTCCTATCTGGTACGTAACAGCAGGTTGCCTACTGTGAGTTAGCTAGCCAGCTTGGCTTCCCAAGTCAGAAAGGGTTAATGTTTTGCCTTCTCTGGGTTCGTTTGCGGGCTTTTTGGGGTCTAGCCTCCCATCCTGTGTATTATAAAAGGAGAGAGGTCAAGGTCCCCAGGGGCACAGGAACTATTTAAGACGAAGAGGGTTGCTGGGACCTGTTGATGCCAACTCGTTGGGACATCATAATGATGGACACTACCATGCTGGATTTTCCATAAATGGACTTTGCCCATAAGGACTCTACCTGTGCAGGTATGCTGGGGCAGCCACAATAAGTGTTAGTTAGGGAAAGGACGTTCTGCTCTGTTGTAACTGTTATGCCACGTTTACAGTAAAGTTGTTCCAACTGCTTTGAGCCTGGTCTGAAGTTATTCAAAGGGGTGCATGTTGAATTCTAGTGTATCCCCTACAACAACCTGTCGTTTGGAGTGGCACCTGGTTAGGCGACAGGTCCCCCAGTAGCGAGAGAGTCGGTGCTCTGACTCCCTCCCTAGCTGTCCTTCTCCTTTGATCACTGGGAGGAGACTAGCCTTATGGACTAGGTACTGGGTTGGGAGAGTCAAATTAGCTGCTAAATATTTATGCAATCTCAGCCAATCCCTGGAGGTGGGTGCCCTGATGGTGGCTGGGGGGGGGGGGGGGGGGGGGGTGCATAAATAGTTTGGGGCCTGGAACCAACAGTTATTTGTCCAGAAGGAAGGGATTCCAGCCTAAAGGGCTTCTGCCCTTTTTGGCAGTCCAGCTGTGTTTTTCTACTCCTCATCAAGGTCCCAGCTATGCCATCTGGGGGGCCTATTCTAATGAACTTTGCTGAAGCTGACTGAGGACTTCTCTTTGGGATCTGGTCTAGAGAAGTCACAGGAGAGGTGTATGGAAAATATTAGAAGGAGTCATCCAATTACCCAAGGACATTAGTGAGTACAGACGAGTGTGTAAGATCCCAGTGACTGTGTGCTGTTGCTGCGTATTCTTCGCAGGATTAACCCAGTGGCTTACGCGTTAGACCTTCCTTCTAATATTGGTATTTCGAATGTATTTCATGTCTCCTTTTTAAAACCTTTGGTCTGCAACCACTTTACCACCTCGGTGCCACGTCTTCACCCTGTACAGGTTGAGAACCATGAGGAGTCTGAAGTACAGTCCATTGTTGACTCCTGTAGGTTCTGTGGGCGCATACAGTACCTGGTGCATTGGAAGGGGTACGGTCCGGAGGAAAGCTCTTGGGTCTCATCCTCAGATGTACATGCCCCTGTCTTCCTCCATGATTTCCATAGACGTTTTCCCCTCAAGCCTGGTGGTCCTCCGAGGGAGAGGGGTTGTTGAGGAGGGGGTACTGTCAGGGCTGGGCTCAGCCCTTCCTTCTCTGAGCTGGCCGCTCAGTTGTCAGCTAATTGCCAGCTCCCATCTCTCCCACAGTTACTCAGCTGTTGTTCATATCCTGCTAGCCAGTCCAGAGGGTCTCTGCCTTCGCCTTTATCAACATCACAAGAAACATTTCTTGCGTTCCTGTTTAAAGACTGGCTTTGCTGACATCCCTTCTGGCTCCAGATCCTGCTTGCTGTTCCACTACTTTGATCCCTGACTTCTGGCTTGGCTGACTATCCGTTCCGGTTACTGAACTTTGGCTAGGTTTTGACTACGTTAGTTCTTTTTACTTTTATTATTAAACGTGTGACTTGACTGTACTTCTGTCTCGGTCTGATTTCATGGTTTCTGACACTTGCTACTCCCTTCCGAATGGCTTGGAAGAGCCCTTCTTCTGAGACCCCATTCACCAGACAAATGAGAAAATCGTAGGTAATTTCTTATTCTTTTGAGCTTCCAACTGCCTGGCACCCCTGTCATGTGCCCCCCCCCCCCCCATGCATATGTTCTTCTTTTCTCTGGGCCATTCTGGTTCTGATGATGGATAAAATGGATGAATTCCAAGTCATCCCAAAGGTTATCAGTAGGGTTGAAATACTGAATAACTGTCAAATTTATTTATATGCACTTTCCTATCTCTAAATGTAACTTCATCAGTGAGAGTGAGGATTTTTTTTGTTTACTTAGGGATTGTGAGGTTTTCGATAAAGTTATCTTTTATGTCTGCTGAACCATATGTACAGCCTGGGCACATATTCTTATTCTTAGTCCACCAATCAGGAGTTAAGTTGGGTTATAAAAGGCCCTGGTAAAATGGCGGTGTATAGCTTCCTGAAGATGCCAGAGCAGGGAAACGCGTTGAACTATGGCTGTCACTTCCTTTTTTTTTACCTGGTTACCTCACTTCCAGGGCCGACTACCAGGCTTTGGAGCACACGTTGACATCAGAGTGGCTGGGTGTTAATTTTCTAAAGGCTGTCTATATTGGTGCCAATTTGCTGCACTGTAAAATGTGTGTGTTAATTTTATTAATAAATATGGCACTATGAGGATTTATTTTAGTACTCGTCTTTTAGTAGCTACGGAAGAAGAATATATGGGATACCAGTGAATCAGCAGAACCGCTGGGGATCATGCAGGACCTGGGCTTTTCAGCACCCATTACTGTCTGATGAAGCGCTAATTAACCTTCTTATATTGGGTCATTTTCTTGTAGTGAGTGTACTACAAGTGCATACATAATTTTTATGGTGTTGGGACTGTCAGGGCTGGGCTGAGCCCTTCCTTCTCTGAGCTGGCTACTCAGCTGTCGGCTAATTGCCAGCTCCTATCTCTCCACAGTGACTCTGCAGTTGATGATATCCTGCTCATCAGTCCTGCCTACTTAAGCCGTCCAGTCCAGAGGAGCTCTGCCTTCGCATTGGTCAACATCACAGAAACTGAGACGCTCTCCTGCGATCCTGTTCAAGTCTTGCTTTGCTGACATCTCTTCTGGCTCCAGATCCTGCTTGCTGTTCCACTACATTGATCCCTGACTTCTGGCTTGGCTGACTATCCATTCCGGTTACTGAACTTTGGCTATATTTTGACTAAGTTTGTTCTTTTTACTTTTATTATTAAACAAGTGTGATTTAACTGTACTTCTGTCTCTGCCTGATTTCATGGTTTCTGACAGGGATACACAATATTCAGAATTTGGACTTATGTTTATAGATTTAATCACTATATAATGTTGTGGGCACTTTTGATTGTATTTTGGTTGATTGTATTTTGGGTAAGTGAGTTTGTGTAAATCGCCTTACCTTTATTATTTTCTGGGCATTGGGATTTAGATCAGGACTCTTGAGTTCCTCCACACTAAACTCATTAAATTATGTCTATATGGAGCTGGCTTTGTACACAGGGGTATATAGTCATGACGGAACAGAAAAAGTACTTTCACAGACTGTTGCCACAAGGTTTGTATGCTCTAGTATGAACCTGGACTAAGTAATTGGAGGGGGTCCACCAGCTTTTGACCACATAGTATGTGTGAAGGTCATGTGTTCACAATATTTTGGCCATATAGAACATCTTACATGCTGCATTTCTTATTACTTCTTCCATTAAAAGAGTGACCGCAATTTAAAGTGTTAGTTCAACCAAAACCTTTGCTTGCTCTGTATAGAGCAGGGAAGACTTACATCCACTTTAACCATTTGACCTTCAGAAGACTTACCCCTCTTCATGACCGGGCCATTTTTTGCGATACGGCACTGCATTACTTTGACTTTAACTTTAACTGACAAAACACTGTACCCAAATAAAATTTGTGTCATTTTCTTTCCCCCCACAAATAAAGTTTTCTTTCGTTGGTATTTGATCACCACTGGATTTTCTATTTATGCGCTATAATCAAAAAAATACTGACAATTTTGCAAAAAAAAATAAAAATACTAAAGAAAAAAAAATATTTATTACTTTCTGCTATAAAACACATCCAATAAAAAAAATTGAAAAAAATCTAATTTCATCATCAATTTAGGCCAATATGTATTCTGCTACATATTTTTGGTTACAAATCCCCAATAAGCGTATATTGATTGGTTTGCACAAAAGTTATAGCGTCTACAAACTATGGTATATATACTGGAATTTGTATTCATTTTATTTTTTTATACTAGTAATGGCAGAGGTCAGCGACTTATAGCGGGACTGCATTATTATAGCGGACAACCTGACACTGACTGGCACTTTTGACACTTTTTACACTTTGTGGAAACCAGTAACACTAATACAGTGATAGTGCTAAAAAAATATGCACTGTCACTGCACTAATGACACTGGCTGGGAAGGGGTTTAACCTCTTCAGATCCGCGCTATTGCCAAATGACGGCAACAGCGCGGATCTACATTGCCGGGACGACATCTATTGACGTCGTCCCATGCACGAGCGGCCTGCGCGCCCCCTGCAGGGCGCACGCGGCGTGCTCGGTGATCAGCAAGTCTATGAGACTCGCCTGATCACAGATCAGAGTAAGGGGTCGATCCCGACCCCTTACCACATGATCAGCTGTCAGCCAATGACAGCTGATCATGTGATGTAAACAGAGCCGGTAATCGGCTATTTTTCCTCCTCGCGCTGACAGCGTGAGGAGGAAAAAAAAACCCGATCAC
The DNA here is from genome assembly GCF_042186555.1 of Aquarana catesbeiana. Classification (NCBI taxonomy): domain Eukaryota; kingdom Metazoa; phylum Chordata; class Amphibia; order Anura; family Ranidae; genus Aquarana; species Aquarana catesbeiana. The sequence goes on from NC_133324.1 coordinate 68,521,740, forward strand.
CGGCGGCCGTGATCGGGTCATCAGCGATCATCTGCCCCCACAGCAATAGGCAGCAGTGCCGCCTACCAGTGCCCACCAGCGTCACCCATCAGAGCCCACAGTGCCATCCATTAGTGCCATCCATCAGTGCCCACAGTGCCACCCATCAGTGCAACAACAGTGCTGCACATCAGTGCCACCTATCAGTGCCCATCAGTGTCACCTACCAGTGCCCATAAGTGCCCATCAGTGCCGCCCATCACTGCCCATCAGTGCCACCCATCAGTGCCCCCCATCAGTGCCGCCCATCAGTGGTACCTATCAGTGCCCATCAGTGCCACCTATCTGTGCCACCCATCCGTGCCACCCATCAGTGCCACCCATCAGTGCCCATCAGTGGCCATCAGTGCCACCTTATCTTTGCCCATCAGTACCGCCTTATCTGTCCCCATCAGTGCTGCCTTAACTGTGCCTATCAGTGCCGCCTTAACTGTGCCTATCAGTGCAGAGCAGCCTTGTGTGTCAAGCCAAGGACTGAGCAGGCCAGCGGGGGGGGTGACGCTTGAGGAAGATACCACTGTGAAGATTGAAGGAGCTCAAGGGATTCAGTGACAGTGAATCAGAGGGTCTAGTGAGAGACCAGGAGCTCAGTGTATAAAAGTATTACAAGGAGAAGTTGTAGTGAAGCTGAAAAAAACTGTTACGCTTTGTGTTAGGAACTGTCAAAGACTTTTGCCATAGGAAACAGCATTCCTGTACGTGCAGATGTGGCTTCTTGCTGGAGGCTTTTCCCTGCATGGCTATCTTCCTATTAAAGTCTCGGAGTCTGCTAATTGAATTTACAACTACCCAAGGGTGTCCTGGCCCTAACCCTCTTTCCCTCAAAAATACAAAAAGGATTGTTAAGAGAAATAAAACCTCTTTTACATTCAAGAAGTGTCTGGCGCCCAATGACTTTCACCATCTTTGCACCCACTATGCCTCACAACCCACTACATACAGAAGGATGTCAGCTATCTCTGGCCCTGGAGGTTCTCATTAGACCGAAGGAGGCCGGAGACCCTGCTACATTTATGATCATTTATGTTTAACTAGGTCATTCACGCACTAACTACAGCTCTATGGCCACCATTGCTTCAGTTCTTGCATTCTATTCTTTGGCTGTCCTGTCAGATCACCAGCATTGCCTGTATCGACAGCCTAACACCCATTCCTGGAAGTTGCTCAGGTCAATTCCCAATCTTCCCATGAAAGAGGCCATGCGCTGCAAGCACATACTTGCACACATTGCTGGGGATGTGTCATTTTCAGTCATTAGGGATTTCTCAGCATTTGCGGTAAAGGGGCTTAAACTCGGATGTCTTCCTTTTGTCGTTGTCTGTGTGATACAATTACCTACTGCAAAGAATATGGTTGTTTTATGGGGTTGGTTTTTAACAGCCATGAGTTACAAAGGTTACAGGAAACCCAACAAAGCTTCCTTGAGAGTCATTCAGAATAAAACGCGAGCTAGCATAATAGCGTGGTGGACTAACTGACAGTTCAACTTTTGTCTCTATTGTCAGGCCTTGCTGTGTGGAGTTCCCAGGCACACGTTGATTACTGTAGGATAGTACGTTGTTAAGCACTGTTTGTAATGTGCACCAGGAGAGGCCAGGAGAGTCATCGCCCACACAGAATACTTTGATCAGTATAGAAGAGGTGTACAGAGAAGGTGAGGCTTCATATGGTGGTCAGAGGTCGGTCGGATTCTCAGTGAGATGGGGGGGGGGGGGGGTTGTGATAATTTCAACTGTGCTTGTCTTGGGGAGATATATATTGATTCACATTTTCAACATATGTAGCACCCTCTTAGTTTAGAGTAGGCAGCTAGGTAGATTTAGTGTAGCTGCTCTGTAATCAGTGGAGCAGAGGTTGATTGCTTAGGGCTGCTCAGTGTTTCACATTCTGCTGTTCTGCTACTTCCCCTGTCTTCTAGAGGGGATATGGCATTTAACCATGCAGTACTCAATGGACAGAAATGGTGCTCAGGTGACCAGCCAATGGACAGAAGGACTGGCTGCTTCACATAGGTGGGAAAAGTTCCATATGGAAAAACACTGACACATGGAGCACCAGCCCCTGGACTGCTACTATCCATATTTCATTGTTCTCTGTTACAACTTGTAAGCTGATACTTTCAGAACAAACATTTGTCTATGGACGCATTTCAAGCTTCAAACACTGAAGAAGGGGGTCTCAACGTCCAAAATGCATTGGCCAGTTTCATGATATTTTAATATGAAAGATCAATTTTGGAATTTTTCAATTTTTGATTACTTGGTCTTTGGCGCTCCTCTACATTGTTTTCTAAGTTATGAAGACCCTCCATATAGGAGTAATTCAAGTAGCCTGAATTCTATACAAGAAAAATCAAAATTACATTGTATCTCGATTAAATGAATTATACACTAATCCGGTGCCACCACAACCACTGTAACCATTGTCAATATCATATGCATGTAGCCAGGGCCAAGAAAATGTTGGCATAATGTTCTAATTTCCGGGTACCACTAACAGGCCTCTTGCCCTATTTTCTGTGGAAAGTCACCACTATATGTACATCACCATGCCATGACACTTCAACCCACATTCTGCCCAGCTGAGGTGGGATACTAGTTGAGAATAGGCCAAGCACAAGGAAGAGATGTGTCCAGTAGGTTTTCAATTATTTACTTAGGGAACAGTAGGGCAGACGAGATCTCATAATTAGAGGTCGACCGATATGGGTTTTTCTCTGGCCGATGCCGATGCCGATATTTAGAAATCGCGGTGGCCGATGGCCGATATGTGATGCCGATTTTTTTGGGCCGATATATTTGGCCGATTTTTTTTTTCCTTTCTTTTTTCCCTTCATCTCATAAAATCTAACAGTTAGACCCCTTTCACACTGGGGCGTTTTTCAGGCGCTTTTGGCCTAAAAATAGCACCTGTAAAGTGCCTGTAAAACGGCTCCCCTGCAGTCTCAGTGTGAGATCCCGAGTGCTTTCACACTGAGGCGATGCGCTGGCAGGATGTAAAAAAAAGTCCTGCAAACGGCATCTTTGGAGCGGTGTATACTGCTGCTCCACCACTCCTGCCCATTGAAATAAATGCGCACCACTACCGAAGCGCCTGCAAAGCGTTTTGGCAGCGGTGCTTCAGGGGCGCATTTAACCCCTTCCTCGGCCGCTAGCTGGGTTATAAGCGCCCCGCTAGCAGCCGAATAGCGCCTCTAAAATGACGGTAAAGCGCCGCTAAAACTAGCAGCGTTTTACCATCAACGCCTGCCTGCTCCAGTGTGAAAGCAGCCTTAAGTAATACAGAAATTTTTTTTCATTTAAACATTAAACAAAACAAACCTCCAATCAGTTCACTTGTATGTATAATTTAGAAAAAAAACCTAAAAAAAAAAAAAAAACCCTATCTTAAATAATAAATACACAAAAACAGGTGATCAAAACTTTTGGACGAAAAAAAATGGGCTAACTTTACTGCTTATTTTTTTTTTTTAATTCATTACTGTATTTTTTTTTTTTAAATTGCGTTTGAAAGACCGCTGCGCAAATACCGTGTGACATAAAATATTGCAACAATCACCATTTTATTCCCTAGGGTCTCTGCTAAAAAAATATATATAATGTTTGGGGGTTCTAAGTGATTTTCTAGCAGAAAATACAGGATTTTTACTTGTAAGCAACAAGTGTCAGAAAAGATTTAGTCTTTAAATGGTTAAACTGAAAACTTCTACACACGGAGTTCAGTCTATTGATAAAAAGAACCTGAAAGAGATACAAATGTATCTTCTTATCAGACTTGGCAGGCTGCCCAGAGGAGGGGAGAATCCTCTCCACAGATAACTTAGGGAAACTTGCATTAACTTCTATTACAGAAGTCATTTGCAAGTCACGGCTGAAGTTATAATCGGCCTTTTTTATCAGCACAATCGGCCGATGCCGATTAAGTAAAAAACGCCAAATATCGGCCGATATATCGGCCGGCCGATATATCGGTCGACCTCTACTCATAATTTCGGCAGTGGTTGTCAGTACCTTCCATAGGGTGGGCAGAGTTCATCTTGTCCCTATTACTACTCCCAACTAGGATACCAGAATCTCTGTAAGCATTCCCCAGCCGAAGAACTCCTCATGCTTCCAGGGCTTCATAACTGCGAATTGGGCCTTGACCAGTCCCATGAGGCCAACTCCACACCCTGTCTCCTCTCTTGCCCAAGTCTCTGCCCGAACTCCCTTTGTTATCTCTCTGCACAATATTTATAACTTAAAGCGGTTGTATACCACTGGAATTTTAATTTTTTTTCTTCCTGCATGACAAAGGAATAATGTACTAATATGCATCGCACATGTGAAACTTACCTTAAAGTGATTGTAAGGGTATTTTTTTTTTTAAATAACAAACATGTCATACTTAACTCCACTGTGCAGCTCATTTTGCACAGAATGGCCCCGAACCTGGTCTTCTGGGGTCCCCCCGGCAGCTCTTGCAGCTCCTCCCCACATCTGATAACCCCCTCGGAGAAGCGCTTCTCGGAGGGAGTTACCTTGCGGGCGCGCTCCCGAGTCCAGCATTTGCGTCTATAGACACAGAATGCCGGACTCGGCCCCGCCCCCGGTGCCCGCATCATTGGATTTGGTTGACAGCAGTGGGAGCCAATGGCTGTGCTGCTATCAATCTATCCAATCAAGAGCCTAGAAGAAGCCAGCGCGTCCCCGCCGACTAAATGAAGGGGTTTAGGTAAGTAAAACAGGGGGGCTAGGGGGCCAGTGACTGCCAGGTGTTTTCCCACCTTAGGACATAGGATGCCTTAAGATGAAAAAACAGGAAGGTTTACAACCCCTTTAAAATGAATCTGTTCCAGCGCCGCGATGTCAGTGCTGCAGCAGCTTCCATTTTTACCTGTCTTGCTTCTGGGTTCATGGGCTCCGACTCTGTATGCATGCGCACAATAGCCACCGTTCATGGCACAGGGCTCGAAAGGAACGCCACTAGTGGCCGTTCCTTCAGAGCGCATGCGCCCGTGATGTCACTGGCTGCATATAATGTAAATATCTCCTAAATGGTAAACTTTTAGGAGATATTTTCACTACCTATGGGTAAGCCTTATTATAGGCTCACCTATAGGTAAATGTCAGCAGAGGAAGTTTACTTCCTCTTTAAAAGAGGGTGCCACCTAGTAGCCAGACTAACAATTGTTCTAACACCCCCTTACATGCACTGATTATCACCCTAGGAAGGCCGACACTCACTCAAATGTCTGTAAAATTGAGAGGAGGACTGAGCTGTTTATGGCCAACCTTCTAGATATAATGACAACTTATCATTACTGCTAAAGGCAATAATAAACACTGTACGTAGAGGTAGGTATGCCGATCACTGAAATAAGTAGAGATCAAATTCAGAGGAAGTGTGACCTAGCTTGGCAGGCGGTACAGGAATGTGGAATGAACCAACAGAAATAGGAATTTCAAGCACAGTCAGGTCACAGTCAGGCTATGACGTTGTGAATGCATTTATCCAGACAGTATCAGAGGACTCCCTCCAATCACTACACCTTTCAGCTGACTTAGAGAAACCAAACACCATATTGGACTGAAGGCTTCAGGGATTGGAAATACAGGCCAAGTTGTGGCACATACCAGCGGGTGCTTACTTTTCATCAGCAAACAAGTTTCTGGATCATTACTCAGAAAGAACTGAGACCAATGAGGCAGCAATAGCAGCCAGGTAACTAGCATGTTCAGAAAGAGGGATCAGCAATGGCAACTTTCTTATTAGACAGCCCAAAATTAAACTCTCTAAGGCCCCATTCACACTAGCGCGTTTTTTGATGCATTTAGCATTTTGCAGAAATGCACGGGAATTTTTTAACATGGGTTCCTATGGAACATGTTCACATCAATGCTTTTTTGTATCTCTGCGTTTTTGGAAAGGGTCGGGGACTTTTTTTCATGCAAAAAGCAGCGTTTTGCATGTAATGGTTTTCAATGGACAAGCATCAAAAACGCAAGTGCACTGTTTTTGCAGCGTTTTTGATGCGTTTTTGGTGCGTTTTTGGTGCGTTTTTGCCGTTTTTTTTTTTTTGTTTTTTTTTTATTTTTTTTTTTTTGTAATTTTTTTTTAACCACTTGAGCCCCGGACCATTATGCTGCCTAAGGACCAGAGGTCTTTTTCCAATTTGGCACTGCGTCGCTTTAACTGCTAATTGCGCGGTTATGCAATGCTGTACCCAAACGAAATTTGCGTCCTTTTCTTCCCACAAATAGAGCTTTCTTTTGATGGTATTTGATCACTTCTGCAGTTTTTATTTTTTGCGCTATAAACGGAAAAAGACCGAAAATTTTGAAAAAAAATGATATTTTCTACTTTTTGTTATAAAAAAAATCCAATAAACTCAATTTTAGTCATACATTTAGGCCAAAATGTATTCGGCCACATGTCTTTGGTAAAAAAAATGTCAATAAGCGTATATTTATTGGTTTGCGCAAAAGTTATAGCGTCTACAAACTAGGGTACATTTTCTGGAATTTACACAGCTTTTAGTTTATGACTGCCTATGTCATTTCTTGAGGTGCTAAAATGGCAGGGCAGTACAAAACCCCCCCAAATGACCCCATTTTGGAAAGTAGACACCCCAAGGAAATTGCTGATAGGCATGTTGAACCCATTGAATATTTATTTTTTTTGTCCCAAGTGATTGAATAATGACAAAAAAAAAAAAAAAAAAAAAATATTTACAAAAAGTTGTCACTAAATGATATATTGCTCACACAGGCCATGGGCCTATGTGGAATTGCACCCCAAAATATATTCAGCTACTTCTCCTGAGTACGGGGATACCACATGTGTGGGACTTTTTGGGAGCCTAGCCGCGTATGGGACCCCGAAAACCAATCACCGCCTTCAGGATTTCTAAGGGTGTAACTTTTTGATTTCACTCTTCACTGCCTATCACAGTTTCGGAGGCCATGGAATGCCCAGGTGGCACAACCCCCCCCCAAATGACCCCATTTTGGAAAGTAGACACCCCAAGCTATTTGCTGAGAGGCATATTGAGTCCATGGAATATTTTATATTTTGACACAAGTTGCGGGAAAATGACACTTTTTTTTTTTTTTTTTTTTTTTTTTTGCACAAAGTTGTCACTAAATGATATATTGCTCACACAGGCCATGGGCCTATGTGGAATTGCACCCCAAAATACATTTAGCTGCTTCTCCTGAGTATGGGGATACCACATGTGTGGGACTTTTTGGGAGCCTAGCCGCGTACGGGGCCCCGAAAACCAATCACCGCCTTCAGCGTTTTTAAGGGCGTGAATTTTTGATTTTACTCTTCACTGCCTAACACCGTTTCGGAGGCCATGGAATGCCCAGGTGGCACAAAACCCCCCCAAATGACCCCATTTTGGAAAGTAGACACCCCAAGCTATTTGCTGAGAGGCATGGTGAGTATTTTGCAGCTCTCATTTGTTTTTGAAAATGAAGAAAGACAAGAAAAAACTTTTTTTTTTTTTCTTTTTTCAAATTTCAAAACTTTGTGACAAAAAGTGAGGTCTGCAAAATACTCACTATACCTCTCAGAAAATAGCTTGGGGTGTCTACTTTCCAAAATGGGGTCATTTGGGGGGGTTTTGTGCCACCTGGGCATTCCATGGCCTCCGAAACTGTGATAGGCAGTGAAGAGTGAAATCAAAAATTCACGCCCCTTAGAAAGCCTGAAGGCGGTGCTTGGTTTTCGGGGTCCCGTACACGGCTAGGCTCCCAAAAAGTCTCACACATATGGTATCCCCGTACTCAGGAGAAGCAGCAGAATGTATTTTGGGGTGTAATTTCACATATTCCCATGGCATGTTTGAGCAATATATCATTTAGTGACAACTTTGTGCAAAAAAAAAAAAAAAAAAAAAAAAATTTGTCTCTTTCCCGCAACTTGTGTCGCAATATAAAATATTCCATGGACTCGACATGCCTCTCAGCAAATAGCTTGGGGTGTCTACTTTCCAAAATGGGGTCATTTGGGGGGGTTTTGAACTGTCCTGGCATTTTATGCACAACATTTAGAAGCTTATGTCACACATCACCCACTCTTCTAACCACTTGAAGACAAAGCCCTTTCTGACACTTATTTTTTACATGAAAAAGTTTTTTTTTTTTTGCAAGAAAATTACTTTGAACCCCCAAACATTATATATTTTTTTAAAGCAAATGCCCTACAGATTAAAATGGTGGGTGTTTCATTTTTTTTTTTCACACAGTATTTGCGCAGCGATTTTTCAAACGCATTTTTTGGGGAAAAAACACACTTTTTTAAATTTTAATGCACTAAAACACACTATATTGCCCAAATGTTTGATGAAATAAAAAAGATGATCTTAGACCGAGTACATGGATACCAAACATGACATGCTTTACAATTGCGCACAAACGTGCAGTGGCAACAAAATAAATACATTTTTAAAAGCCTTTAAAAGCCTTTACAGGTTACCACTTTAGATCTACAGAGGAGGTCTACTGCAAAAATTACTGCCCTCGATCTGACCTTCACGGCGATACCTCACATGCATGGTGCAATTGCTGTTTACGTTTGACGACAGACCGCCGCTTGCGTTCGCCTTAGCGCAAGAGCAGGGGGCGACAGGGGTGCTTTTTTTTTTTTTTTTTTTTTCTTTATTATTTTTTTGCTTTTTTATCTTATTTTTAAACTGTTCCTTTCATTTTTTTTTTTTTTAAATCATTTTTATTGTTATCTCGGGGAATGTAAATATCCCCTATGATAGCAATAGGTAGTGACAGGTACTCTTTTTTGAAAAAATTGGGGTCTATTAGACCCTAGATCTCTCCTCTGCCCTCAAAGCATCTGACCACACCAAGATCGGTGTGATAAAATGCTTCCCCAATTTCCCAATGGCGCTATTTACATCCGGCGAAATCTAAGTCATAAAATGCTCGTAGCTTCCGGTTTCTTAGGCCATAGAGATGTTTGGAGCCACTCTTGTCTCTGATCAGCTCTATGGTCAGCTGGCTGAATCACCGGCTGCATTCTCAGGTTCCCTGTTGAGACAGGAGAGCCAGAGAAAAACACGGAAGACGGTGGGGGGGGGGGGGGCATTCCCTCCCACGGCTTGTAAAGGCAGTCTAGAGGCTAATTAGCCGCTAGGATTGCTTTTACATGAAAGCCGACCGCTGGCTGAAAAGAATGATACCAAGATGATACCTAAACCTGCAGGCATCATTCTGGTATAACCACTCAAAGTTGTGAATGGCGTACCTGAAGACAAAAAAATGGTTAACAATAAAGCACAGTAAACAATAAAGTATAAATAATTACATACCTGAAAAACAAACATGATAAAACATAATAACAATAACAATAACAATAACAATAAAACACTGCAGAATAGAATACAGTAAAAAAAGAGCAGAACAATAGAGAGAGAGAATAGAGAGAGAGAACAATAAAACGACAACTATTTTTTTTTATTTTATATATATTTTTTTTTTTTTTACACTTTTTTTGTAACTAACTTTTATAACTGTAACCGGTTCCAGGTTCGGGTCTCTCAAAATGCGATGGCATCTTGGGAGACCCTGTGAAAGTGTGCCTAGTCTGTGCAATGCTGTACCCTACGCTAATACTCAACTAGTGTATGGTAGTGTTCAAAACATTCACCAATGCAAAGACCAGGATTGTCAGGACAGGAGGGACAATAATAGCGGGTGTCACGCCTATATCCGCGTTTGCTGCAGACACAACATCTTTTTGGGGGGGGTTCGTTGGGTAGGGGTACTCGGGAGCACATAAAAATGCCTCTCATGCAGCCGACTGCATTTCGTTGGGGGATGTGAATGGGGGAAGTACGGGCGCTGCAGAAGTGGTGGGTTCCCAATTAGGATTGGCGAATGCAGCAGGAAGGGCACTATGGGCACGACGGGCCTGTGTTTGTCTTTTTGGTGGCAGCGGGACACTACTTGTGCTTGCCACCTCACCAGCTTGAACTGCACTTATGGGACTCGCCACGTCACCAAGTGTTACTGCAGTGCTGGTTTGACTACGACCGGGGTGTACTAGGCCGCTGGTGCTTGCCAGTTCAATAAAAAGCTTCCAAAAAAACTGTTAGCGATCGCAGGGATCAGGCCTGACTCTGCGAACGCTGCAGTTATGCGTTTAGTGTTTTGTAAGTGACAGTGATCGATCGATACTGCACTTGGGTGGGCTGGACTGGGCCGGGCGGAGGGGCAAAACGCAGGTGCTAGCAGGTATCTGGGTTGATCCCGCTAACACTGCGTTTTTGGGAACCCTAAACTGCTGGGGACGCTAGTATAGATCTGATCTGATCGGATCAGATATTGATCCGTTCAGATACTATACCACTAAAGGAGGCGTATGCTGCGTGCGTGGGTGTTAGTGGTACTGGCGCTAACCTGACGCTGCCTGGGGCCGGTGTTTGCTAGTTCACCAAAATGCTACCAAAAAAACTGTTAGCGATCGCAGGGATCAGGCCTGACTCTGCGAACGCTGCAGTTATGCGTTTAGTGCCTTGTAAGTGTCAGTGATCGATCGATACTGCACTTGGGTGGGCTGGGCTGGGCCGGGCGGAGGGGCACAACGCAGGTGCTAGCAGGTATCTGGGCTGATCCCGCTAACACTGCGTTTTTGGGAACCCTAAACTGCTGGGGACGCTAGTATAGATCTGATCGGATCAGATATTGATCCGATCAGATACTATACCACTAAGGGAGGTGTACGGTGCGTGCGTGGGTGTTAGCGGTACTGGCGCTAACCTGACGCTGCCTGGTGCTTGCTTGCCAGTTCACCAAAATGCTACCAAAAAAACTGTTAGCGATCGCAGGGATCAGGCCTGACTCTGCGAACGCTGCAGTTATGCGTTTAGTGTTTTGTAAGTGACAGTGATCGATCGATACTGCACTTGGGTGGGCTGGGCGGAGGGGCAAAACGCAGGTGCTAGCGGGTATCTGGGCTGATCCCGCTAACACTGTGTTTTTGGGAACCCTAAACTGCTGGGGACGCTAGTATAGATCTGATCAGATCAGATATTGATCCGATCAGATACTATACCACTAAGGGAGGCGCATGCTGCGTGCGTGGGTGTTAGCGGTACTGGCGCTAATCTGACGCTGCCTGGGGCGACGCATATCACCGCCGGGCGATCAGGGGGCTAAACCTTTATTAGGTAATAAACGGCGGGTGCCCTGACACTATAAAAAATAAACGAACTAACCTGCGTCACCCGTAACGGTTATACGGTGATCAGTGGTGAAAGGGTTAACTAGGGGGCAATCAAGGGGTTAAAACATTTATTAGGTAGTATATGGGGGTCCCTGTCACTATAAAACGCTGACGGCGAACCTAAATATTTACCTCACTAACTAGCGTCACCAGCGACACTAATACAGCGATCAGAAAAATGATCGCTTAGCAACACTG
>NC_133324.1:68538202-68557543 GCF_042186555.1 Aquarana catesbeiana
TCTCTCTGGCCCGCAGCCCTCGCTGACTCAATGCGCAGTTATGCAATATCATGAAATCTAGTTCACTTTTCTTACTTTTTAGCTCATACAAAAAAAAGTCCAATACAAAGCGAAGTGTGAGTCTGCACCGGGGAGGGAAGGGATTGAATTCAGACAGGTAGACAGGGTTGGTCCACATCCGTCTTCTACCTACGCAATCTTATATTCACTGGTTTCACTTTTTTATGTCAGGTTGTAAAAAGAACTAGTGTGCTAAAGGGCAGTGCCAGGTACACAGCGGAATACGTGGACAGCAAATCTTAACCACGTCAATGCCGGGCACTTTCACCCCCCTCCTGCCCAGGCCTGTTTTTAGCTTTTAGCGCTGTCACACTTTGAGAATTGCGCAGTCGTGCAATGCTGTACCCAAATTGTTAGCATTTTTTTGAGACAGATAGAACTTTCTTTTGGTGGGTTTTTTTTTTTTTTTGCTAAACAAATGAAAAAAGACAGATTTTTTTTTTTTTTTACGTTTTTCTTCATTTCTGTTATAAAATTTTGTAGTAATTATTTTCATTCACTGATGGGCACTGATGAGGCGGCACTGACGGACATTGATGAGGAGGCACTGATGAGCACTAATGGGCACTGGGCAGCCTTTATGGGCACTGATAGGCGGCAATGGTGAGCACTGATATGCGGCACTGATGTGCACTGATAGGTGGCACTGATGGCCACACTGATGGGCAGCACTGATGAGGAGGCACTGACAGGCATCACTGATGGGCATCACTGGTGGGCACAGGTGGACATCACTGGTGGGCATCGATGATGGGCATCACTGATGGACACTGGTGGGCATTGCTGATGGGGCTGCACTAATAATGGTTTTTCTTCATTTCTGTTATAAAATTTTGAAAATTAGTAATTGTTCTCCTTCACTGATGGGCACTGATAACACGGCACTGACGGACACTGATGAGGAGGCACTGACGGACACTGATGAGGAGGCACTGATATGCAGCACTGATGAGCACTGATAGGCAGCCTTTATGGGCACTTATAGGCAGCAATGGTGAGCACTGATAGGCGGCACTGACGTGCACTGATAGGTGGCACTCATGGGCACTGATAGCCGCACTGATGGGCAGCTCTGATGAGGAGGCATTGACAGACATCACTGATGGGCATCACTGGTGGGCACTGGTGGACATCACTGGTGGGCACTAACGGGCATCGCTGATGGGCATCACTGGTGGGCACTGGTGGGCATCAATGATGGACATCACTGGTGGGCACTGGCGGGCATCGCTGATGGGGCTGCACTGATAATGATTGCACTGATTATCAGTGCAGATCCCCCCTGTCAGGAAAGCCGCTTCACTGTCAGCATAAATAGAAGAATGCCGATAACCAGCACTTCCTAGTTACAATGTGATCAGATGTGATTGGACACAGCTGATCACATGGTAAAGAGCCTATGTCATAGGCCCCTAGGGGCGCTCACGAGTGGCATGTTGTGAAGGATGTCATATGACATCCAGTCGCAACAATGAAACCACCGTCCGGCTGTCATTTTGCTACAGGCCAGGCATGATGTGGTTTAAATAAAACTACGGCCTCCCCCAGGGCTCCATTCGCACTTCGTGATTTGGAATCGCAGGCAAAATCACAGCAATTCCATATTGCGTCAATATGCAATGCCCGTTTGTGTGCCATTATCCCTTAATGGCACCCCAAACACGACACAATTCTGCCGTGATTGTCATATGTGGCAGGATCGTGCTGTAATTGCGGCAAACTGCCCCTTTCAAAAAGCTTGTTGCCTGAAAGGGAGCAGTAGCTTCTTTTTTGGGGCGACAGAGACAGGTAGGGCAGCCCATTCAAGTGATTAGGCTGGCCCTATGTGACATGCAAAATTGCGTGCAAATCGTTCCAAATCGGGTGGCGACAATGCTGCACTGCTCTTGAATTCAGAGCAGAGTTGCCACTCTCATGTAGGCTGGGCCTGTTTGCACTACAGTGGGATGGGAAGATGTTGCAGGGAGTGTGGCACTCACATGGTAACTGGATTTGGTACTACAGTAAATGATTGGTGAGCTTCACAAAGTGGTGACACCCAGCCTGAGCTTTGGGCTCCCTGTCCTTCTTCAGGGCTAACACTCTGACCTTCCCTGAACATTAATTCTCCCTAAATGTAAACCTTTGTGTTACCCTACCTTTTAATGCTAACACTTTCCTGTAACCCCAACACTAACACTTCCTGCATCCTTCACGCAACTCTCCCTCTACCGGGTACACTAACCCTTCCTGTGACACTAACCCTCTCTCCAACCCTTACAATCTCCCCTACACAAAATGTTTATGAATAGAACGTAGGGCGGGACTTTGAGTGAGGCACACGGAAGCGGTAGATTTGGGGCAAAAAACAAATTTAATTGTAAAAAGGTAGTGTATTTCCACATGGCATTACACAAGGTCAATATAAATACTTAAAGCGTTTGTAAAGGTGTTTTTTTTTTTTTTTTAAAATAACAAACATGTTATACTTACCTTCACTGTGCAGCTCGTTCTGCACAGAGTGGCCCCGAACCTCGTCTTCTGGGGTCCCTCGGCGGCTGTTTCAGCTCCTCCCCGCAAGCATTCACCACCTTAATGCGAGCTCCCTCGCACGGTGGTGAGTGCTTGCGGGCGCGCTCCCGTGATACAGCCGGCGGCTATAGCCGCTCGCTGTATCACTCGGCCCCGCCCCCCGGCGCGCCGCGTCATCGGATGTGATTGACAGCAGCGCGAGCCAATGGCTGCGCTGCTTTCAATCCATCCACTGCAGCCAATCAGCGGCCAGGGTGAGCGGAGGAACAGATGTCGGGAACGCGAAGCTGACTTTCGAGGCGTCAGGTAAGTAAAACGGGGGGGCTGGGGGCGGCGGTTCTGTCAGAAGTTTTTTCACCTTAATGCATAGAATGCATTAAGGTGAAAAAATTTTTACCTTTACAACCCCTTTAATATTATATCACAATAAGCGGTCCAACATGGACTCGTTTGCAAGTAAGTAATATATGAGAAAGCACAATAACATATAACATATAATATACAGAGATACCAATGTTTACAAAGTATAAACGAAGAGAATCAAGAGAGCACGAATGGGTTGGAACGTCCATACATAGTTATTGGTTAGGTACACCTTTAGGGAGTTGTAAGCTCTACGCGTTTCGGGACCTTTATGTCACTCTTCAGGAGCAAGACCTCAAGGGTCACCTATGAATATGAAAAGACCACATTTGAAAAAAGTTCAAAAGAAAAGGTGGGCAAATGTAAAACATGTCTCATCACATATATACATCTGACCCACCAACTTACATACACGTATGCACAATGGCGACACCGCCAAGAAAGCCAGTTCGACCAGTAATACCATCCCCGGAGCCGAGGGGGCCCTTTCTGGCGACACACAACCAGCCCAAAGCAGCGCCCCAGGTGGGTCACAAGTGGGGGTGATGGTGGTGAACAGGAGAAAAGGATGAAGATGGGACAAGATGCCCCAATTGTAAGGGAGGGCCTGTGAAAAACAAAGTGAAACAAAAGGGATGTGTTAATTAGTGAACCAGGAAAGGAAAGGAAAGGCTGGGTAGAAAAGTGAACAAGGAAGTTTACTAACTAAAAGGGTGAATGAGGCAAGGACACCATAGGTGAGTGTCAGTCAGGAAAAGGAAGATAAGAAAAGGCAAATTGTGAAGCCCAAAATCAAGGGGAGGCAAAGCAGGGAGTATCACCGTTCAAGAGCCCCCAACGTCATGTGCCAGCAAGCAAAGGGGTGGCAAGGGAGGCTTGTGGGGAGACCGCCGGTACAACCGAGCGGCTCACCCAGATGCGTCATGTCGAGCCCCTCGAGCACTGGAGATGGAAAGCAGGCATGCCGGGTAGGAGGGCGCCACGAGGACGCCAGATATCCGGCACGGAGGCATGACGTCGACGCTCAGTGGAGGAAGCCCAACCCCCCCACGTCAGATCAAGGGGGAGGGGCCACCACCCGGCTCTGGGACATAGCAGAACAACATGGCCACAGCAAATCACAGCCAATAGCCCCAAAGCGCACACAGGCACGCATGGTCTAGTAAAAAGATGTTGACAAAAAGCATAAATTATAAACATGTATGTCAAGAAATAAATCAAAACATGGGTGGATATCAACGAGAGAAAACTACTACTACCACTACTGTACCCCTAAAACGTATTCTCCCTGTAATGCCGCGTACACACGATCGGAAATGCCGCCAGCAAAACTCCGATGAGAGCTTTTTGTCGGAAAATGCGACCGTGTGTATGCTCCATCGGTCTTTTGCTGGCGGAATTCCAGCCAGCAAAAGATTGGGGGCAGGTTCTCTATTTTTCGGTCGGGAAAAGTTCCTATTCGAAAATGCGATCGTCTGTATGCAATTCGGACCCGCAAAAAATCACGCATGCTCGAAAACAATTCGACGCATGCTCGGAAGCATTGAACTTCATTTTCTCGGCTCTTCATAGTATTGTATGTCACCGCGTTTTTGACAGTCGAAAGTTCAGAGAACTTGTGTGACCGTGTGTATGCAAGCCAAGCCTGAGCGGAATTCCATCGGAAAACCATCCAAGTTTTTTCTGACGGAAATTCCGATCGCGTGTACGCGGCATGACTCTACATTAACACTACCTGTACTGTACCCTAACACCAATCCTTCTTTTTACTCCAACACTAGTCCTTCCTGGAAAACTAACCCTCCATCAAACCTTTACACTAATCCTCACTGTAACACTATCCCTTCCTTCCACCCTTAAAGAAGCCTCCCATTGATTACTTCAGTAATGTACGCTGCCATACCCTCTGCACTCCTCTCCTGCACAATCTATCCCGATAGATCTTTAAACTAGAACTATAGGCAAAACTTTTTTTTTTTTAAATCTTGTATAGAACAAAGGAGGGTTCTAACCCGTCAGATTTTTTATTTTTTTTGCCATCTGTGTCCCATTGAGGAGATTTCCCATCACTTCCTGTCCCATAGCCAAACAGAAAGTGAAAGGAAATCCCTGTAAATAAAGGGAATTCCTTGGGGGCCCCCCAGGTCACCATTGGAAGATTTCCCCTCTATTACTTTTCTGGGGACAACCCAAAATTTGGGATTTTCTTTTATTTTTCACTTTTAATGATAATGGTAAACAGGAGAAATAGAGAGGGGGGATCACCTTAAAGCGGAGTTCCGCCTGGAAAAAAAATGAATAAAAGTCAGCAGCTACAAATACTGAATACCTTTAATATAATAAGCACACTTACCTGTCCTGGGAACCCGCAATGTCATCATCCAAAGCCGACCCTTCCCTCTGCTCCGGGTGCAGGTGCCGACACCCTTACTAAGAGAAACAGGAAGTGAAGCCTGTTTGCTACTGTGTGCTGCGTGATCTGGATGGTCCCTGCTGTCTTCTGGGACCTGTGTGTCTCCCAGAAGGCAGCGAAGAGGAGGGGCCGGACATTGCGTAGTTATATGCCTATGCCCGGAAGTGGGAGCAGATACCTGGATTTGACAGGTATCCCCCCCCCCCCGAAAGGTGCCAAATGAGGCACCGGAGGGGGGAGGAATGATTTCTGCGGACGTTCCATTTCTGGGTGGAACTCCGTTTTAACGAGGAGTTGGGGAGGAGAGGGAGAGACAGACAGCAAAAAAAAAACTGACAGGGGTTCTAATCCCTCTCCACCCTGCCCAAAACCACAAATAAAAGTTTTGCCTTTAGTTATACTGTAACCTCGCCTGCACACCTTGGTTAGTTCAAATCTATAAAATATCTAATGTTGGTGTGAAGCAACAATTAATCAAATTCAAATCATAAAAGACACGATTGTAAGATATGATATTAATATTTCTTTACTGATTTACTGATCACTCCGAGAAGGCGATGTTCCATTTTCAGCGGAGATCCACGTTCCCCTGCGCCAGCCACATTCACCCCAAGAGTCTGATTAGTCACAGCAGACAAGACCAGACGTCTCCGCCGTAATTGCAGCGTGGGAATAGCAGCCCCACCCCAGAAGTCTTCATTTTCCTCTGTGTGTTTGTTACAGCTCCAACAGGTGAATTGTGACAATAGGAACCCAGGACGTATCTGCTCTACCTTCAATAGACATATTTAGATTTAAAAATTGGTCCCATGGGAAGGAGAGGGATGTGATGAGGAAGGTGTCAGTTATGTGGCCATGGTGTCACCGAAAACTTGGGTGATGGAGGTTCTGAGTGACTCATCTAGCCATGAAAGGTATTAGTCACAAGTCTTGGTTTCATGCGAAGACCTCCAGAGATCTGTAGACAGAGATGAGGAGACAGTAATGACGTGGCTCTGTGCCCCCCCCCCCCCCCATACAAAGGAAGATCTTCAGCTGTATATTCAGGTTTTGGTACCAATGTGCCCTCTGCTTGCAGCTGTGCAATTGTAGGCCCCATATATATCTAAGGACCCCTCCACACATCCGCATCCTGTACTGTACACGCTTTCATGTGTTGAAACAATCTGCACCATTTTAGGCAGCATCCCCTCCACAATGGTTGCTATGCAGGGGCGTGCCAACAATAAGGCAAAGTGAGGCAACTGCCTTAAGCGACACTCAGTGGGTCTGTGGTGTCCATACTGCTCACTGCAGATCAGTAATTTTGCCCTGTACTCAGCTAGGATGCTGGCGCCTGGGCCACCCAGCATTATTGGTTGTTATGGTGCCTCGTGCTGTATGGCCCAGCAGCCTGAAACACAACATAGCAAGCCTGCATACTAGCAACCAATGATACCCTGATGTCCAGCAGCCTGCATCATTGCAACCAATGATGCTATGTAGCCCAGCAGTCTGTCTACATCCTACAAAATTGCTGTGAGGCCTGGCAGGGTGCATCCTAGCAACCAATGATACTGTGAGGCCCAGCAGCCTGCACCCTATTGACCAATGATGCTTTGAGACCCAGAAGCCTGCATCCTAGCAACCAATGATGCCATGTAGCCCAGCAGCCTGTCTACATCCTACACAATTGCTGTAAGGCCTGGCAGCCTGCATTCTAGCAACCAATGATGCTGTGGGGCCCAGCAGCCAGCATTCTAGCAAACAATGGCATTGTTCAGCCCATCATCCTGCAACGTAGTATCCAAAGACTGGTATAGCCCAGAATTCTGCATCCTACCAATCAATGATGTTGTGAGACCCAGCAGCCTGCATCCTAATAACCAATGATGCTGTGAGACCCAGCAGCCTGCATCTTAGCAACCAATGATGCTGTAAGGCCTACCAGCCTGCATCCTAGCAACCTTTTATGCTGTGAGGCCCAGCAGCCTGCATCCTAGTAACCAATGCAGCAGCCTGCATCCTAGTAACCAATTATGCTGTGTAGCCCATCATCCTGTATTGTAACATCCAAAGATGGTATGGCTCAGCATTCTGCATCCTAGCAACCATCGATGCTGTGAGGCCCAGCAGCCTGAATGCTGGCAACCAATGATAGTCTGAGGTCCAACAGCCTGCATCCTTGCAACCAATTATGCTGTGTAGCCCATCATCCTGTATTGTAACATCCAAAGATGGTATGGCTCAGCATTCTGCATCCTAGCAACCATCGATGCTGTGAGGCCCAGCAGCCTGAATGCTGGCAACCAATGATAGTCTGAGGTCCAACAGCCTGCATCCTTGCAACCAATTATGCTGTGTAGCCCATCATCCTGTATCCTAGCATCCAAAGATGGGTATGTCCCAGTATTCTGCATTCTGGCAACCAATGATGCTGTAAAGCCTGGCAGCCTGCATCCTAGCAATCAGTGATGCTCTGAGAGCCTGCACCCTGTTAACGAATGATGCTGTGGGACCCAGCACCCTACATCCTAGCAACCGATGATGCTGTAAGGCCCGGTAGCCTGCATTCTAGTAACCAAGAAAGCAGAAAGAAAAGCAGCGCCACTCTAAGAGCCCTTTCACACTGGGACGGTTTGCAGGTGCTATTGCGCTAATAATAGCGCCTGCAAACCGACCCGAAAGTGCCGCTACTTTCATTCCAGTGTGAAAGCCCCGAGGGCTTTCACACTGGAGCGATGCGCTGGCAGGACGGTAAAAAAAGTCCTGCCAGCAGCATCTTCGGAGCGGTGAAGGAGCGGTGTGTATACCACTCCTTTACCGCTCCTGTCCATTGAAATCAATGGGACGGCGCGGCTATGCCGCCGGCAAAACGCCTCTGCAGAGGCGCTTTGCGGTGGTATTTAACCCTTTCCCGACGGTAAAACGCGGCTAATAATAGCGGCGTTTTACTGCCAACGCCGCCCCCGCCCCAGTGTGAAAGGGCTCTTAGGGTAGTAAGTAGTTAAAACAAAAGCTTTACTATTTTAAAAATGTGCACTCACATTTGTGTGATTAAAACAGGCATTGGTAATGTCTCCTGGGCAACGCTGAGTCACTTCTGGAACCAGCTGGGCTGTGGTGGGGCCGGCCTTGGCCACTTGCGGTGGAGTCCGTAGCTCCGAGGCGTGGGGTTCCCTCTGGCAGCGCGTCAGCAAGCACGTGGGAGGATGACGTCAGGTGGAGGAGAGCGGGGGGCGTGGCCGTAGCGCTCGCGTTCGGAGCATGCATGCTCCTTCATCATCACAATGGAAGCACATACATTCTGATGGATCCAAGCTTACTCACCGACTAGCCCGCTGACAACCGAAACAACCTATCTAACAGTTTTAATGCATACTGTTAGGTTGATTCGGTTGTCAGCGGGCTGGCCGGTGAGTAAGCTTGGATTTTTCCTTCGATTTATCCTTGGCCTTGTTTATATCATATGTTGCCTTCCAATGCTGCTTGCTGCAATGGCCAGTTATAGGTGGGGCTAGTGGAAACCCTTTTTTGTAATACTGCAGTGTGTCCCTGACCCTTTTGCATAGTCATGTCGCACCGATCCCCAGGTGCTGCGGCACCATGTGCTTTGGTGTGTGTGACAATGCACATATTAGCAGCTGCATGGGGTGCCATTAAAAATAGTGCCTGCTTAAGGACAGCACGTTTCTGCGGGTGTTGAGAAAATACGTAATTTTGCATTTGTCCCTGACAGGCACAGAGTGAGCATGTAGCCTTTCTGAGTGCATGCAGTTTATTAGGCTGGGTTCATATTACTGTGGGTCAGGAACCTGCAGAAAAATCGTACACGTTCCTAACCCTCAGGCAAGTGCATGTGTGCTACTCTTCATCAGACACACGGGGTTTCATTATTTTGTCAATGGCAACCCCTTGCATTGGCAAATGTGGTGTGTTTTTGTGCATACCAAACTGCATGGTGCCACAATACCATGTGGTGCGATTTAAAAAGGGAAAAAAGGATCAAGGAATTCTTTCCTTGCATTTCTTGGGGTAGGGCAGCCCATTGAAATGAATGGGCAGTCTACACACAGAACGCAGGTCGCAATAGTATGAATCAGGGCTTAGGGCCTCTTCACATCAATGGCGGTGCGGGAACGAGCACTGAAGTGGGAACGCGCTGCTGTCTGCAGGTGCATGGGTGTCATTCATTTAATGTTGATGGCCACCAAACCGCATGGTAGAGCAGCGCTTAAAGGTCGTGCCTGCTGTACTTTTTCGTGTTCCCGCATATCTGGTAGCCCACTAAAATGAATAGGCTGTCAAAACTATGAGCACACGAACGCCCCCCTTTATGGTGTGAACCGCCCCTTAATTGAGGTGACTGCGCAAATGTTCCATCCCTCCCCCTCTCCACCCAAAACTGAAAAATTACATTGTTTTTTTCTTCTACTTCTTGCAGACAGGTTCACTTTACAAACAATGTTCTTCCTGTTATTTAACCATTTGCCAACTGTAGGCCATCATATTTTATGCTACTTTACTCCTGCCTGTACTGTATTACAATCTCTCATGTCTCACATAACAGTGATTTAGTGGAATGTCCGTGGCCTTAAATCAGCAGTGAAATGGTCCCTGATGTTCAAATTTCTCCAGAGGTACAACCCTCATGTCTGCATATTACAGGAGACTCACCTCCAGATCAATGGTCTCCGGCGACCCTGGGTGGGCGCATTATCATGCCACCTACTCCAACTATTCCAGAGGTGTCAGTAGTTTAAACCGCAGGTGAGTACTGACCCAGATGGAAAGTATATTGTATTGCAATCAAATATTTATGATGAAAATGTGGTTATGGTGGGAGTGTACTATACCCCCCCTCAGCGTCTGTCACCACACTGAATAATATTATGCCACTGGTCTTGAGTTTTGATACCCCAGAAGTATTCTTGCTGGGTGATTTCAAAATGGTCCCTTGCCCAGAAATGGATAGACTGCGGGACGGGACGAGGGGTGCCTCTGCATTGGCTCAGTGGACATCCACTTTTGCCTTAGTGGATGTATGGCGTCATTTACATCTGGCTGCCAGGGAGTTTACTTGTCCCTCTGCTTCCTACAAATCCCTTTCGTGGATAGACTTGTCATATGCCTCAGTTGCCGGCCTTCGTTGGGTTGCAGATGCAAGTGTTCTCCCAAGAGGTGTCTCGGACCATGCTCCACTCAGCCTGACTCTCTCCCTCTCGCCCCACTCTGGTTCTAGGCTGTGGCGTCTGTCCCAGTTCTGGGTGACAGACGATAGAATACAGGAACCTATTACGGAGTCCCTGTTTACCTATTGGACTACAAATGGGGACAACAGACCTCCTACTGTGAGATGGGATTCGTTTAAGGCATGGGTCAGGGGTGCATACATCTCCAGAATTGCTATTCTCCAGAAAGAGGTGTTTCACTGCTTGGAGTTTCTGGAAACTGAGGCAGCTGGATTGGAGGCGGGGTATATCTCCTCAACGGACCCTGGATAGGTATCGGGCCTGGCAGTGAACCCTGAGACAAATATCCCTTCTTCGGGTGGACAACACTAAAAAATCCCTCTTTTACTCTCAACAAAAGGTCTTTTTGTCCCCATACTATTGCCCCACTGCCCCACAACTCACATTTCAAGTATCAGGGGGGAGAATGGCCAGGACATAGTGGCTCCGGATCTTGTTAATGAGCGCTTCACACAGTTCTATAGGGAACTTTATGAATCCAGGGTCACCTACTCCCACTGTGAGCTCAATTACTTCTTAGATACCATTAAACTCCCCACACTGGATTGGGAAATTGCAGGGGGAAGGACACTGGCATCAGACGGGCTCCCAGCTGAATTTTACTCCAACTTTGTGGACACTGTAACTCCTAAGCTGACGGTCCTCTTTTTGGACCTATCCTCCCTTGACACTGGTTGGCTGACTACTGTGATTGAAGCCCTGATTCATGTCGATCAGACGGGGTTCATGCCGGGTAAGGGAACAGACATAAACCTAAGACACTTATTTTTTAACCTCTCGATTCCACATGACAACCAGGGCACTAGGGTCATCACTTCCCTAGACGCAGAAAAAGCTTTTGATTCAGTGGAATGGGTCTACCTATGAGAGGTTCTGAAACTATATGGTTTTTGCCCCAAATTCCTTCCCTGGTTACAGATGCTCTATAGGGCTCCCAGGGCACGTGTCCGTACCAATGTTTAGCTGTCCCAGACGTTCTCTCTACATAGAGGTACGCGACAGGGATGCCCCTTGTCTCCCTCCTTATTTACTCTGGCCTTGGAACCCTTGGCTATCCTGATTAGGGAATCTTCTGAGGTCAGGGGATTGAGGGTGGGACGCTTGGAAGAGAAGTTGTCACTGTTTGCAGATGAGGTCTTACTTTACTTGAATGATGCGGGCCCGTCGCTCTCGGCTGCCCTCACTATATTTGACACATTTGGCTCATTCTCGGGCATACAGATTAATTGGTCCAAGTCTATCCTCTTCCCAATTGACGATCAGGTAATTAACTTAGCCCCCTCCTCACGGATAAATTTGGTAAAAATGATGCTTCTCCCAAAATTCAATTACATATTCCATAACTGTCCGATATGGGTTCCCACTTAATTCTTCAGAGAAATACATAGATGTCTGATTTTCTTTATTTGCAATGGGGCCTCCCCCCGTTTGGCTAAGGCTGCACTGTTTCTCCTTCCACAGTTGGGAGGTCTGGCACTACCTAATTTTAGGGTTTATTTCTGGGTGGCAGTACTGGTATCCACCTATTGGTGGTTCCAGAGTTCTAGAGCCAATGCAGCCACCTGTTTGGAGGCTGCCCTCTTGGGGTCCTTGTTGGATCTTCGCAATCTCATCTATAGGGGACCAAAGGCATAGCGAGCTCTCCCTGGGCCGAGATTCACATAGCGAATCTGGAAAACTGCGACACGACGTTTCCTCTTTCCGGGCCAGTTGTCTCCTGCCCAACCCCCCTGGGGCAACCCTGCACTCCCTCATTTCCGTACCATTCAGGATCCCCAGTTGTGGACGCGACATGGGATCAAGACTATTGGAGATATTATGCCCCTGGGTGCCCTCTTAAACTTCTCACAGTTGTCTCAGAGGTTCAATCTGTCGGGCTGGATGCTGTTCCAACATTTCCAGCTGCGACATGCTGCTGTGACCCAGTTCCCTCGGAATCCCATCCTCAAAGCTGATCCTATCGAGGACCTTTTAGCTCCTGGGGACCTAGATAAACCACTATCTGCACTTTATAGTGCTCTCTTTTGTACTAATATACCTAGAATGGAAAAGCTGTGGGAATACTGGATCTCTCTGCTGCCTTTGACACAGTGGACCACCCCCTCCTCCTCAATAAACTCCACTCCTTTGGTCTTCGTGACTGTACTCTTCGCTGGTTCTCATCCTACCTATCCCACCGCTCCTTCAGTGTCACTTACAACTCTACTTCCTCCTCTTCTCTTCCTTTGTCCTTTGGGGTCCCCCAAGGTTCTGTTCTTGGACCTCTCCTTTTCTAAATCTACGCCACCTCCCTGGGTCAGTTGATTGCCTCCCATGGCTTTAAATATCATCTCTATGCTGATGACACCCAAATTTATCTCTCCACCCCCAGCTCTCTCCATCTGTCTCCTCACGCATTACCAACCTACTAGCAGACATATCAGCCTGAATGTCACATCACTTCCTCAAACTCAACCTATCCAAAACCGAGCTCATGATATTTCCTCCCTCAGGTGCCACTTCCCCTGATTTCTCTGTCAATATCAACGGCTCAACTATCAACTTGTCCCCCAACGCCAAGGTCCTAGGTGTAATCCTGGACTCTGAACTAACCTTTCGGCCCCATATCCTATCGCTATCCAAAATTTGCCGCCTCAACCTCCGCAACATCTCCAAGATACGCCCCTTCCTAACCAATGTCACCACAAAGCTTCTAATGCACTCCCTGGTCATCTCTCGCCTCGACTACTGCAACTCTCTCCTCATTGGTTTACCTCTAAATAGGCTATCCCCACTTCAGCCCATCATGAACGCTGCTGCCAGGCTCATCCACCTCACAAACCACTCAGCGTCTGCCACACCCCTCTACAAATCTCTCCATTGGCTGCCACTCAGTCACCAAATTAAATTCAAGATACTAACTATAACTTACAAAGTCATCCACAACCTGGCCCCCAGCTACATCTCTAACTTAGTCTCAAAATACCAACCTAATCGTTCTCTTCACTCCACCCAAGACCTCCTGCTCTCAAACTCCCTTGTCACCTCATCCCATACTCGTCTTCAGGACTTCTCCAGAGCCTCTCCCATCCTCTGGAATGCTCTACCCCAATCTGTCCAATTTTCTCCTAATTTATACACTTTCAGACAATCCCTGAAAACTCATCTCTTCAGAGAAGCCTATCTGGCCCCCACCTAACAACTGTACATTTATCTTCTCAATCAGCACATCACCCATAGTTATTACCTCTTGTATCTCTTGACCTTTCCTCTTAGATTGTAAGCTCTAAGGAGCAGGGCCCTCTGATTCCTACTGTAGTAAAGTGTATTGTATTTGTACTGTCTACCCTCAAGTTGTAAAGCGCTACGTAAACTGTTGGCGCTATATAAATCCTATATTATAATAATAATAATACTGGAAGGAGGACATTCCCTCCCTAGACAGAGAGGACTGGGAAGATAGCCTAGAACAAGGTCCTTAGCTTGTAATTTCATCCCGAGATAAGCTGATCCAGGTTAAGTTTCTTCATCGGATCTATTACACTCCTGTAAGCTTGCAGAGAATGTTCCCCGAACGAGATCCTACCTGTCCCCACTGTCAACTCCAAGTGGGTTTATATATACATATGTTCTGGGAGTGCCCTTCCATAATGACATACTGGAAGGCGGTCTTTGATGAAATTAACCTCCAGCTACAACTTGACCTCATCCCTACTCCCTCTATGGCCTTATTGGGCATCCCTGATGACGACCAATGCTCCCATCACTCTAAGCTTCTCATAGCCTACCTCCTCTATTATGCCAAAAAGGAAATTTTACTGAAATGGTCGTCCCCAGACCAACCCGCGGTGTCCGATTGGGAGGCCATGGTAAACGCAGCCCTGCCCTTGTATAAAATGACCTATTCAAATAGGGGTTGTCATTAGAGATTTGAAAAAGTATGGTCCCCCTGGACATTGACCTGAACTCCCACTGGTGGGGGGGTTATGTCCTGGTGTCAGAGGTAATCTATTTTATGATACCACTATTTCCCCTTGGTGATACAAGCACATGCACTGTTTATTTGACTTGTGAAAGATTTATTGTCTGCAGAATTCAAACATACATACTGTTGTCTCTCTATATTGTGGTTCTGTTGTATCATTTCTGTTCAACCTGATAATGATGACAATCTGTCTCTTATATATGCTGTGAACAGTAATTTTCTCAATAAAGCACTTCTGTTTGTTAACAAACATGTCATACTTTTTTTTTTTGTTGTTTTTAACGAAGCTTTACAATCACTTTAACCACTTCCATACTGGGCCTCTTCTGATACTCCTCTCCTACATGCAAAAATCATACATTTTTTGCTAGAAAATTACTTAGAACCCCCAAACAGTATGCATATTTGTTTTAGCAGAAAACTCTAGGGCAGGGATATGCAACTAGCGGACCTCCAGCTGTTGCAAAACTACAATTCTCATCATGCCTCTGCCTCTGGGTGTCATGCTTGTGGCTGTCAGAGTCTTGCTATGCCTCATGGACCTGTAGTTCTGCAACAGCTGGAGGTCCGCTAATTACATATTCCTGGTCTAGGGCAGTGTTTCTCAACTCAGTCCTCAAGGCACCCCCAACAGGTCATGTTTCAGGCTTTCCATTATTTTGCACAGGTGATTTGATCAGTTTCACTGCCTTAGTAATTACCCACAGCGGTTTCATCTGAGGGAAATCCTGAAAACATGACCTGTTACGGCGCCTTGAGGACCGGAGTTGAGAAACACTGAGCTAGGGAATAAAATGTTGATCGTTGCAACTTTTTGCATCACACAGTATTTGCGCAGGAATTTTTCAAACGCGTTTTTGTTGGAAAACAAAACGTTTCATGCACAAAAAAAAACAAAAAACTGTATAACGTGAAAGATGATGTTACACCGAGTAAATAGATACCTAACATGTCAGGCTTTTAAAATTGCGCACACTCGTGGAATGGTGCCAAAAACTCTCCATAGGTGATGCTTTCATTTTTTTTTTACAGGTTACCAGTTTAGAGTTACAGAGGAGGTCTTGGGCTAGAATTAATTTCTCTTGCTCTAATGCACACGGCGATACCTTACATGTGTAATTTGAACACCGTTTACATATGTGGGGCGCGGCTTACACATGCGTTCGCTTCTGTACGCGAGCTCGAGAGGACGGGGTGCTTAAATTTTTTATTTTTTTTTGTTTATTTTACCTTTTATTTTTACACTTTCTCTTTAATTTTTTTTTTTTTTTTGATCATTGTTATTCCTATTACAAGGAATGTAAACATCCCTTGTAATAGGAATACTGTGTGACAGGTCCTCTTTATGGAGATATGTGGGGTCTATAAGACCCCAGATCTCTCCTTCAGGCTGGAAAGACCGAGATAAAAAAAAAAAAAAAATGAACTCTCTTTGCCTTTCCAGCCCAGTCCCCGGCTTTGTTTACATCCGCCGGCCTGGAAGTGACATCATAACGCCCAGGCCTCCGAGGGTCATAGAGATGAATGGAGACTGGGAAAATCTCTATGCTTAACTTCTGGCGGCGACAGATTCATTCTCCGGCTCGCCGGTAGAAGCACCCCCCCCTCCCGCCGCCTGTAAGAATGATCAAGCGGCTGAACTACCGCTATGATTGTCTTTATGTTGCAGAGAATTGCCGAAAAAAATGATATCTGAATGATGCCTGCAGCTCCACCCACATACCTCCCAACTTTTTGAGATGGGAATGAGGGACACCTATCAGCAAAAATATGTATGCATAGGACACACCCCTTGCCACGCCCCCTTAAAGTAGAATTGTACAAAAAAAAAACAAGATTGGTTAAACCCACAAGTGCTTTTTTTTTACCACTACTATTCCTTTATATTGGCGTTTGGAATTTACAAATGCAGCAATTAGAAATCAGATGAAAGGTTTAGCGCTGGGAAAACACTTTTTGATAGATAAAAGTGCATTTTATATACATCTATATAGATCAGACCAAAATGAGGGACAAATGAGGAGGAAAGAGGGACAGAGGGACATTGCTCCAAATCAGGGACAGTCCCTCGAAAATCAGGGACAGTTGGGAGCTATGTACACATCGTCATTCAGATATCCCCACTCAAAGTCCACAACGTCATATGACAACCTATGGGCGGGAACTGGTTTTAGAGCATCCCACCCCCCCCGTGCTTATGTGCACATGTGAACGCATACGTAAGTCCTACACACAATGTAAACGGCGATCGCACCACACATGTGAGGTATCACAACGAGCGTCAGAGCGAGAGCAATAATCCCAGTGCTAGACCTCCTCTGTAACTCTAAACTGGTAACCTGTAAAAAAAAAAAAAAATGAAAGCATCACCTATGGAGAGTTTTGGCACCATTCCACGAGTGTGCGCAATTTTAAAGCGTGACATTGGGTACTATATTAGGTTTGTGTGCAATAAAATTCATTAAATGTGTTTTTTTCCAATTAATTGTGTTTGAAAAACATTTAAATAAATTGCAACACCCACCATTTTATTCTCTAGGACCTCTGCTAAAAAAATAAATAAATATATATAAATGATTGGGGGGTTCTAAGTAATTTTCTAGCAAAAAATATTAATCTTTACATGTAGAAGTTCATATATTGTATTCTTCTGTATGGAGGCGCCCCCTGCAGTGTTCATTGGAACTGCAGGCAAGAGCACAGGATAAAATCAGAAGTGAATGAGATAATGTTGTGATCCTCCAAAGAAACAAAACTATCCTTAGTGTGATGCAATGTAATTATACACAGTATACCACAGCGCCACCTGCTGGACGGAATAAGGAAGCGACGCGGGCCGTGCTGTGATAACATTGCGGTGACATCGCCACCTAGCGAGCAAGGAAAAGAATGCCGCCGTCGTGTTAGTGTAGTGTAGTGGTGAAGTGGCCGATCCTCCTTGTGATGAGACAGCGCCACCTTTTCAAGGAAAAAAAAAAAAAAATACGCTGTGATGTGACCGCGAGCAGCGCCACCTAGCGGCGGCCGCTCTCGGTTAGATTGACAGGTGACGTGTAAGGGGCGGGGAAAGCGGGCAGAAGAGAAGCTTAGGGCGGCAGGGGCGTGTCCTTCCACATTGTAGAGTCACGTGTGAGGGAAACCCCGCCATCATGTGACAGTCTGGAGGCCAAAGAGACATGGAATCCCCGGGAATAGAGGAGGAAGAAGAGGACTGGGAGGGGGAGGAGCCACAACCACCCCTCTACACCCGAGAGCATGTAATAATACCCTCATCACCCCTCCCCCACACTGTACATTATATCCCTGCACCCTCCCCCCCATCCTGTACATTATATCCCTGCACCCCTCCCCCACACTGTACATTATATCCCTGCACCCCTCCCCCACACTGTACATTATATCCCTGCACCCCTCCCCCACACTGTACATTATATCCCTGCACCCCTCCCCCACACTGTCCATTATATCCTTTCACCCCTCCCCCCATCTTGACCATTATATCCCTGCACCCTCCCCCACCCTGTACATTATATCCCTGCACCCCTCCCCCACTCTGTACATTATATCCCTGCACCCCTCCCCCACACTATGCATTATATCCCTGCACCCCTCCCCCATCTTGACCATTATATCCCTGCACCCCTCCCCCCATCCTGTCCATTATATCCCTGCACCCCTCCCCATCCTGTCCATTATATCCCTGCACCCCCTCCCCCATCCTGTACATTATATCCCTGCACCCCTCCCCATCCTGTACATTATATCCCTGCACCCCTCCCCCCATCCTGTACATTATATCCTGCACCCCTCCCCCCATCTGTACATTATATCCCTGCACCCTCCCCCATCCTGTACATTATATCCCTGCACCCCTCCCCCCATCCTGTACATTATATCCCCTGCACCCCTCCCCCCATCCTGTACATTATATCCCTGCACCCCTCCACCCATCCTGTACATTATATCCCTGCACCCCTCCCCCCATCCTGTACATTATATCCCTGCACCCCTCCCCCACACTGTACATTATATCCCTGCACCCCTTATGAACTAACTGGGGTACACAATCTGCCTTTAAGTGAAGCTGCTGCTGTTTTGCTATTTATGATTATTTTGTCACCATGTCATGTCTCTCTATTCTCCAATCACTGTACATTATAACGCCTCACTGCAGGTAATAAAGGGAACTACAAATCAAGCAACTGATCAGCAGATTGCACTACTAAAGGCTGCTCCACCGATGCCAGGGATGCGTTCTTTCATATAATGCTTGGGAACAAAAGGATTGGGGCTCACTCACATCAGCCAATAGCACGGCCTCTGGTGTGTGTGCGTTTTTTTCACAAATCTTTAATGAACTATCACCAGCGACATTCTATTCATCTCAGAGGCGTCACGAGCAGTACTTTGTTCTCAGCACAGCCAGGAAACACGGCGTTTGTCTTGTCTATGTGTTGGGGCGTCCCTGGAAAAAGATGCCAGCATAGTGCCGGGGTACCCGGTGTGAGTGAGCCCTGCTGGTAACAAATCAAGAAAATCAAGTCATTCGGACAGGAACTGAAGACGATACAGATCCAGCAACTGCTCAGCAGATTGCGTAGCTTAATTCTGCAGCACCCAGTGGCTAGGATAAAGTAGCATGCACGTCTAAAGGGATGCTGCAGCAGCATTATGTGAAAGAACACATTTCTGGCATCCCTTTAGACATGCATACCACTTTATGCTGGGTGGGGGGGGGGGGAGTAGATCTGAAGTTCATCTTTTACAGTATGATTGTTATATTGCGTTCTGTTTAGTTT
>NC_133324.1:68558043-68670543 GCF_042186555.1 Aquarana catesbeiana
GGGATCTATTAGACCCCTTCATACGCTCGCCGGTTCTGACATCACACAGTGGGAGGAACAGCTTCAGTTCCTCTCAATGTGAGGCTGGACATGGATGCCGCCGGTCGCGTTGCTCCTGGACTTTCCGATCGCAGAGGGGGGTGGGGACTTTTTTTACTAAAAAAAAAAAAAAAAATGACACCGGGATCATGGTTGTGGCCTCAACCATGATCCCGGTTATAACCGCCTCCCTACCAGGACGTATATATACATTGGCCGGTAGGGAGGTGGTCAGTGGCGGTGCGTCCATTAGGACGCACAGGCGCCGCCCCCCTCTCTCCAGCCACCTCCTCTTTGACTAATGGATAGATTCTTGCATAGCATAAATCTATTCATGGCCGCCGCTGCCACCCCCCTATTCAGGCGCCCGGCCCCTGAATTACAGCGGGGGGGGGGGGGGGGGGTGTTTTTTGAAGCACCTGATTAGAGCCATAGGCACTAATAGGTGTAAAAAACGGTGACTTCAATGCAAAATCGCGTCCCTTTGGACTTCAATGCCAAAAAGGCCCCCTAAAAAAAAAATTGTGTCCCATTGACTTCAATGTAAAAAACGCCCCCTGGTGACTTCAGTGCAAAATCCACGTCCCATTGACTTCAATGCAAAAACGCCCCCTAGTGACTTCAATGCAAAATTTGCGTCCCATTGACTCCAATGCTAAATCACATCCCATTGACTTCAATGCAAATACGCCAGAAACATTACATTTCAAAAATGTTTTTTTTTTATAAAGAGGGCAATCCTAATGTTATATTTTGGTGCACCACTAATGTTAAGTCTTCAGTTCAGAAGCTGTTCAACTCTCTGCTTCTGCATGAGTCCCTCTGCATGGGGGATAGTGGAAGCCTCGTTTAAACCCAAATGATTATAAATGGTCTTTAACATGCTATATAACCCATAAGTGTGCATACTCACTTAGCCACAAAAGAATTCATTTTCTGTAGAATGAAAACAAATCCGTTTTGATCCTGCCTTTTGCCGGCATTCCCTTCCTGTCTGTGTCCCCCGCTGCAGCCTGTGATTGTATAGATCGGCCATGGCCACTTCCATTGAGCATGCTTAATTTTCAGTTCCCATCTAAGCCGTTCATCTCCTCTTTTTCTCTTCTGAGCAGCCCAGGTGACTATAGGGTCACATATGTGGGTGTATACACAGTGGTAAAGTGGATTCCGAACCCCCCCCAAAAATGTATATAATGTATATGTCTTCATAAATACATGTGTTAACTATATGTGCTGGTATTATTATTATATATTTTTTTTTTTTTTTTTTTTTAATATGCATCTTTCCTGTACTAGAAAGTACCTGGTGATCTTGCCTTCCTCAGTGCTTTCCCCCCTGGTGGCAATGATCTGCAGGCTCGTAGAGGGGGGAAAAAAAGTAGAAAACCACTTTACTTCTAAAGCAATATACAATCACATTTGTGGCTGTTGGTGTGCCTTGCCTATACAAGGGCGGGCAGGTAACTAGAGTTTAGGTTTCCTTTGCCCATTTCCACTCCAGACATCTGTAATGCAGCATTCTGTCATTGTGGGGACAAAATCTGTCCCGTCTCCAGAGAGGCCAATTTGGTTGATGCCAAGGACCAAGCTTTCCCCTGGCTTGATGGTTGAGGAATCCAGCTCTGGGGGAGAAGTCCTGGGGCACCATGTTGGTGCAGGAGATTTATTCTTCAGCGGAGAGGAACCTCCTAGACCTTCTGGTGATTTGACTGTCCCCTTTCAGTGTGGGGACCCACCCTGTTGGAGGATCCGATCCAGTCGAAGAACACCATAGTGCCCGGCCCTACATAAACCATCAAGAAGGAACTAGAAGTCTTTCTGCGGCAAGCGAGGTAGAGCGGACATGTCCTGTGCTGGACTTCCATATTCCAGCCTTTTTAGCCGCCTACATTCCAGGCGTAGATTCCTTGGAGGGACATTAAGGATCTCTTGGCCTTCAGGCCTGAACATGGAAAGGTTTGCAACCAGTTATCTTCTGACGCAAGCTATGAATGCTCTGGTGGCTCAATGGGATAAGTGCACCCTGATCTAGGAATTTTCTCCACCGAAACTTCTTTTCTTCCCCAGTTTTTTTGTTGTTACCTTGAGCCTGTTTGCTGTGTTTACTCACCCCCTCAGTTGGACTGCTTTTGGGCATACCAGAATTTTTGTACTCGCCCGTAAAAATAATTTTTTTGGAGTCCAAACCTCCTGTAGCTGGTAGTATAATTCAAGCGTTTATGACTTCCTGTGTCCTCCTAGTGGACTCCAAGAAAAAAGAATTTATGGTGAGTACAAAATTCTTATTGTGAAATAAATGTTATCTTTTATTTAGGAATCTGTAGCTCTCCTACTGGTGTCCTTACAATGAAAGGTTTTGGGATGTCCAATCTTAAATTAGATCTAAAGTCAAAGTTGACTTTTGGGTCTTTCAGCTCCCTTGTGTTGCCCTCATTTGAAAAAAAGCAGCAACACTGTAAATCAGAGGCTCTGATTGGCTGTTCATGCAGGGTCAGCCAATCAGGACTTCTGCCCCCACTGTGGCAAAAGATGTGGAAGTGAAGACAGTAGATCATCGAAGTCCTGATGACCCCATTCTGAGCTGCAGACCTCAAGTCATTCTTTATACTTCAGGGTCCCGGTAAGAGGTGATGATTTCTTCATAGTGGACTTTAAAAATTGATTTTTAATGATTTTGTTACACCTGTGTCACCATGTCTTCTGTAGGTGTCCAGCAGAAAATACCTTATGGTCACCTGTAATTATGTAGCCAGAGAGTGTGGCGTCAACAAATGCATGTCCATCAAAGAAGCCAAAGAGAAAATGTCCGCAGCTTGTGCTGATCAGCGGGGAGGATCTGACACACTACAGAGAGATGTCCTACAAGGTCACAGGTACTTCCCTTCTGTTTTATGTGTCCTTAACCCCTACATAACCAGTTCATCACTGATGTGTTTCAGCAGGGCTTTTTTCAAATGGGAGTGTGGAGGAACGCAGTTCCGGCACCTTCAGCACTGAATGTATATTATACCAAGGGGTGAGGGGTGTGCTGGAGGGTCTACTGATGCTTGCTGCTGGGGTATCTATTGTTGCTGGGGAGGAATATTGCTGCTGGTGGGGGTATCTATTGTTGCTGGGGAGTGAATTGTTGATGGGAGAGATCCACTGTTGAGGTAAGGTTGCTGGCTGCTGGAGATTATATTGGTGCTGGCTACTGGATCTATTGCTGCTGTAATGGATCTATTGTTGCTAGGGGTATTTTTGTTGTGGAAATCTATTGCTGCTGGGGAGATCTATTTTTGAAGGGGGGGGGGGGGGGGGGGTGGTCTGTAGTTGCCTGAGAAGATATATTGTTGCTTAGGGGGGTCTATTGCTGATGGTGAGGGTCTATTGTTGCTGGGACGGATCTGTTATTGCTGAGGGATCTGTTATT
Source organism: Aquarana catesbeiana (assembly GCF_042186555.1). Lineage (NCBI taxonomy): Eukaryota > Metazoa > Chordata > Amphibia > Anura > Ranidae > Aquarana > Aquarana catesbeiana. The sequence goes on from NC_133324.1 coordinate 68,561,495, forward strand.
GTTGGGGAGGAGGGTCTATTGCTGCTGGTGGGGGTCTATTGTTGCTGGGGGATCCATTGTCACTGGGGAATCTATAGTAGCTTGAGAAGGTATATTGCTGCTGGTGGGGGTCTATTGTTGCTGGGTGTATATGTTTTGTGGGGGTATTTTGTTGCTGGGAGGGATCTGTTGTTGAGAGATCTATTATTGTTGGGGAGGAGGGTCTATTACTGCTGGTGGGGGTCTATTTTTGCTGGGATGGATCTGTTGTTGATGGGGGTATTCTGTTGTTGGGGGATCTATAGTTGCTGAGGGATCTATTATTGTTGGGGAGGAGGGTCTATTGATGCTGGTGGTGGTCTATTGTTGCTGGGGGCATTTTGTTGCTGGGAGGGATCTGTTGTTGCTGGGGGGGGATCTATAGTGGCTTTTAAAAAGATATATTGCTGCTGGTGGGGGTATTTTGTTGCTGGGAGGGATCTATTGTTGATGCGGGTATTCTGTTTTGGGGGATCTATAGTTGCTGAGGGATCTATTATTGTTGGGGAGGAGGGTCTATTGCTGCTGGTGGGGGTCTATTGTTGCTGGGAGGCATCTGTTTTTTGCTGGGGGGGGGGGGGGGGTCTATAGTTGCTTGAGAAGATATATTGCTGCTGGTGGGGGTCTATTGTTGCTGGTGGGGGTCTATTGTTGCTGGTGGGGGTCTATTGTTGCTGGGAGGGATCTGTTGTTGCGATCTGTTGTTGCTGGGAGGGATCTGTTGTTGCTGGTAGGGATCTGTTGTTGCTGGGAGGGATCTGTTGTTGCTGGGAGGGATCTGTTGTTGCTGGGAGGGATCTGTTGTTGCTAAAGGGATCTATTATTGTTGGGGAGGGTCTATTGTTGCTGGCTGCAGGGGACCTATTTTACTGCCTTTCGTTTGCCAATTCCAAACAAACTACTTAGCACCAAAAATGATACTTGGTCCTGTAATCTCTAAAAAGGGGGTGGAAACCAAGGGACGGTGATCGGAGGGGGGTGGGGGGAGGGGGTGTTGACTTGGAAGGGGGCAGTACCTGCTCCTATTCTCTGTTTCAGTTGGCCCCTCTGTGCCATTCAGAGTGAGTAAACGCACCACAACGCTCCATAAATCTGGTTCAAGTGTTTTCTGTAATGTGCGGTAAAGACATTTTATTTGCCGTGAGCCGCCACAACACATTGCATTGTCCTAAGGAGAGTGAAATGAGTCTCTGCATAATGTCTTTATGCATCCCCCATACCAGCACAGTCAGTGCAACTCCATATTGCTGACTTACAGCATTAGGATATTCCAACCATAAAGTTCTGTTAAGGGGCCAAAAGGAACCAACAATCCTCCAGAAATAATGTGAAGTTCAGCATTGCCCATTTCTAAGGACCAGGGCTATTTCTGACATTTGTTGTTTACAAGGAAAAATCCGTATTTTTTTTTTTTCTAGAAAATTACTTTGAACCCTCAAACATTATATTATTTATTTCCCTAGATCAGTGATGGTGAACCTTGGCCACCCCCCCCCCCCCAGATGTTTTGGAACTACATTTCTCATGAAGCTCATGCACTCTGCAGTGTAGTATTACTTTTTGTTACATCGTATTTTACAAATTTTTTGAGATAAAAAAGAAGAAAACAGTGAAGTTAGCCCAATTTTTTTGTATAATGTGAAAGATGATGTTACGCCGAGTAAATAGATACCCAACATGTTACACTTTAAAATTGCGCACCCTCGTGAAATGGCGCCAGGCTTCAGTACATAAAAATCTCCATAGGCGACGCTTTAAACATTTTTACAGGTTACATGTTTTGAGTTACAGAGGAGGTCTAGTACTAGAATTGTTGCTCTCCGCTCTAACGATCACAGCAATACCTCACATGTGTGGTTTGAACACCGTTTACATATGTGGGCACGACGTACGTATGCGTTGGCTTCTGCACGCAACGTCAAAGAGGACTGGGGCGCTTTAAATGTATTTTTTAAATTTTTTTTTTTATTTATTTATTTTTTGATCACTTTTATTCCTGTTACAAGGACTGTAAACATCCCTTGTAATAGAAAAAAGCATGACAGGTCCTCTTTATTGCGAGATCTGGGGGTCAAAAAGACCTCAAATCTCACATTTACACTTAAGAGGAAGTAGGGATGGGTACCTGTCAAAACAGGTATCCGCTCCCCCCTCCCCCTGAAAGGTACCAAGTGTGGCACCAGATGGGGGGGGGGGGGAGGCAGGTAAGCGGAACTTACACTTTTGGGTGGAACTTCACTTTAAAAGCAAAAGAAAAAAAAATGTATTTTACATTTCCAAAAAAAAAATGGCCGTCAGGCGGAAGTGGCGTTGGACCTCGTTCCGGTCCTCCAAGAGTCGAGTGGGGGCCATCTTGCCTTGACGCGACTTTCTGCCCATCTCTCTGGGGGATCGGATCGTTTCCCCCGGAAATAAAATGCTAAAATTTAAATAAATATTATCCAAGGGTGGTTACGGATTCCCTCCTATTTATTTCCTATATGTATTAATTTGTCTATTCCTATAGTTAGCTAGTCTAATAAGACTCTATTGATAAGCACAATGATATAAGGCTATGAAAACAAACACACTGCTTAATAAAAACAACGTCTTATTTATTTTCCAAGAAAATAGGAAAATGCTAACATGAAAATACTATAGGGCATATAACAAAATAACATCAAAAGTACTAATCGCAAGGTGGTCCCTTAGACACGGTTTCATCAGCTGGCTCAGAATGGTAAAAGAGAGGGCTCTCTGTCTTGTCAGCCCTTTTTATACTTCAGTCATACACCGTCCAGACCCAACCCCATTGCCGGCCCATCTAGACCTTGACGAATCAAGTACTTACGAGGCAGTCCTCCTCCGATTATATTATATTACTGTCCGTCCTGCTGTATTGGCCTCTAGGCGCAGCAATTGTCCATGTATCATGCCGATGTGTGCTGGGTCAATCTTCAGTGCCTTTTGATCTTTGTAATCCACCTTCATCAATCACCCTGGAAGCCATGGCCCTCTTTGAAGCTCGCTTGCATAGCTTTATCACACCAGACGATCAGGAGCCAAGCTTTTGTTCAGCCTTGCTTCTTTCAGATGAATAATCTGATATGGTACAAAGCTTTGATGTGCAACTTGTTACATTCCAGACAGCCCCCCAAGAATACGATGGCCTGGTATAGCTATAGTTCATATTTCAAACACCTCTTATATTTATGAAATAAAACATGTTGCCTTCCAACATACTCCGCTTTTGCACCTAAAGGGCACATATCACCCTTCTTCAGACACGGCTCCTATGAACAGCCCATACCTGTCAACGCGCTGCGCTTCCCAACATGTGTTTCAGAACCAGTTCCTATGGAACAGTCCATAACTGTCTTAACGTGTTCATATTCAAACACCTCTTGTATTTATCAAATAAAACATGTTGCCTTCCAACACCCCGTTTACAGACGGCTCCAGTAAGCTGGGAAACAAACAGGAATCAACGGGAGGGGAGGCGGGGGGCACCTCTCCCGCTGCCTATAAAAGTGATGACGCGTGGAATCTGCTGCCGGGACTACTTTTATTGCACGCCGAATCGCCCACTGTATAAAAAAATACAGAGGTTGTGGCCTATATATCAAGAATAATGTACAAGCGAATGTGAGAGATGACATCACTGAGGGAGCTAGAGAGGAGGTGGAATCCTTATGGGTAGAGCTCCAAAGGGATGAAGCTAAGGGGAAAATAATACTGGGAGTATGCTATAGGCCCCCTAACCTGAGGGAGGAAGTGGAGACGGATCTCCTATCACAAATTGGATTAGCAGCAAGGATGGGAAGTGTTATCATAAATGGAGGATTTTAATTATCCAGACATAGACTGGGTGGAGGGAACCGCGCATTCATTTAAGGCTCGCCAGTTCCTTAATGTCTTGCAGGGACAATTTTATTGGTCAGATGGTAGACGCACCAACTAGAAATAAAACATTACTGGATCTACTGATTACCAACAATACAGACCTGATCAAAGATGTGGAAATACGGGGCAATTTAGGTAACAGCGATCACAGGTCATTAGTTTCAGTATAAATCACACAAATAGGAAACATGAAGGGAACACCAAGACACTGAATTTCAAAAGAGCCAACTTCCCTAAACTACAAACCTTGCTAAAAGGCATAAATTGGGATAAAATATTAGGAACACAAGTATACGGAGGAGAGATGGGTTTGCTTTAAGAGCATATTAAATAAGGCATTAGCCAATGTATCCCATTGGGTAATAAATTTAAAAGAGCGAACAAAAATCCTGGATGGCTTAACTCCGATGTAAAAATGCATATAAAAGCAAAGGAGAAGGCCTCAAAAAAATACAAGGTTGAGGGATCATCCTCAGCATTCAGACTTTATAAAGAATGCAATAAGAAATGTAAGGGTGCAATTAGGACGGCTAAGATAGAACATGAAAGACACATAGCGGAGGAGAGCAAAAAAAATCCCAAGAAATTCTTTAAGTATGTAAACAGTAAAAAAGGGAGGACAGACCATATTGGCCCCATAAAGAATGAGGAAGGACATCTGGTTACAAAGGATGGGGAGATGGCAAAGGTATTGAATTTATTCTTCTCCTCAGTCTTCACGAGTGAATCGGGGGGCTTCAGTAACCAAAACTGCAGTGTTTATCCTCATGACACAACACAGGAAGCACCTCCATGGTTAACAGAGGACGGAATTAAAATTAGACTTGAGAAACTTAACATTAATAAATCACCGGGACCAGATGGCTTGCATCCGAGGGTACTTAGGGAACTCAGTCAGGTGATTGCCAGACCGTTGTTCCTAATTTTTACAGACAGTCTATTGACTGGAATGGTACCAGCTGATTGGAGAAAAGCCAATGTAGCACCAATATTTAAAAAGGGCCCAAAAAACATCCCAGGGAATTACAGATCAGTTAGCCTAACATCAATAGTATGTAAACTCTTGGAGGGGATGATAAGGGACTATATACAAGATTTTAGTAATAAGAACGGTATCATTAGCAGTAATCAGCATGGATTCATGAAGAATCGTTCTTGCCAAACCAATCTATTAACCTTCTATGAGGAGGTGAGTTGCCATCTAGATAAAGGAAGGCCCGTAGACGTGGTCTATCTGGATTTTGCAAAAGCATTTGACACAGTTCCCCATAAACGTTTACTGTACAAAATAAGGTCCGTTGGCATGGACCATAGGGTGAGTACATGGATTGAAAACTGGCTACAAGGGCGAGTTCAGAGGGTGGTGATAAATGGGGAGTACTCAGAATGGTCAGGGGTGGGTAGTGGGGTTCCCCAGGGTTCTGTGCTGGGACCAATCCTATTTAATTTGTTTATAAACGACCTGGAGGATGGGATAAAGTTCAATCTCTGTATTTGCAGACGATACTAAGCTAAGCAGGGCAATAACTTCTCCGCAGGATGTGGAAACCTTGCAAAAAGACCTGAACAAATTAATGGGGTGGGCAACTACATGGCAAATGAGGTTCAATGTAGAAAAATGTAAAATAATGCATTTGGGTGGCAAAAATATGAATGCAATCTATACACTGGGGGGAGAACCTCTGGGGGAATCTAGGATGGAAAAGCACCTGGGGGTCCTAGTAGATGATAGGCTCAGCAATGGCATGCAATGCCAAGCTGCTGCTAATAAAGCAAACAGAATATTGGCATGCATTAAAACGGGGATCAACTCCAGAGATAAAACGATAATTCTCCCGCTCTACAAGACTCTGGTCCGGCCGCACCTGGAGTATGCTGTCCAGTTCTGGGCACCAGTCCTCAGGAAGGATGTACTGGAAATGGAGCGAGTACAAAGAAGGGCAACAAAGCTAATAAAGGGTCTGGAGGATCTTAGTTATGAGGAAAGGTTGCGAGCACTGAACTTATTCTCTCTGGAGAAGAGACGCTTGAGAGGGGATATGATTTCAATTTACAAATACCGTACTGGTGACCCCATAATAGGGAGAAAACTTTTTCGCAGAAGAGAGCTTAAGACTCGTGGCCACTCATTACAATTAGAAGAAAAGAGGTTTAACCTTAAACTACGTAGAGGGTTCTTTACTGTAAGAGCGGCAAGGATGTGGAATTCCCTTCTACAGGCGGTGGTCTCAGCGGGGAGCATTGATAGCTTCAAGAAACTATTAGATAATCACCTGAATGACCGCAACATACAGGGATATGTAATGTAATACTGACACATAATCACACACATAAGTTGGACTTGATGGACGTGTTTCTTTTTTCAACCTACTATGTAACTATGTGGCAGCTAGCCAGTAGTAATGTAAGTAATGACGTACATATACAGTGCGCAGTCCAGAAGAGGTTAATAGAGTGGACAATTGTTATAAATCTCATCAAGTGGTTAATGTTTGTGTCCCCATTGTAGAGGTTTACCCTCACTTCCTGTTCTAGTGACCACACAGGAAGTCTCCCAAAGGACATACAAACAGAAACAAAAACCTCGATAGAGGATATATCTCTTTCTATGCAAAAGTAAAAGCATCACAAAATAAAAAGCAAAGTGTTAGTATTTACTTAGAACGGAACTCTTACATGACTATATAATAGAGCCTATAGTCATATATTCATAAGATGACCGATGCTGTTCTGAAATACTGCTAGTGGAACTATCTACATCTGTCTTGGATACATTTTTTATGGTGTCATCTGATGCAATTTTTTTTTTTTTTTTTGGTTTTTCTCAGAACTGCTGGAAGAATTCGGTGTGAAGGTGGAGCGGCTGGGTTTTGATGAAAACTTTGTTGATATCACAGAACTGGTGGATAAGAAGTTACAGGAGCAGCAGAATGATGGCGGCCTAGAGGTGTCTGGACATGTCTACAATGATCACAGTAAGAACGCGCTTTAGCGCTGTTTGTTTGATTATTGCTTCATGCACAAAGATTAGTTCACTGTGTTTAATCATGTGACCTCCGGAAGATTTACCCCCCCCCCCCCCCCCCCCCCCCCATGACCAGGCCCATTTTTGTGATATGGCACTGAGTTACTTTAACTGACAATTGCGGGGGTGTGCGACGCTGTACCAAAGTAAGATTTATGTCTTTTTTTTTCCCAACAAATAGAACATTCTTTTGGTGGTATTTGATCACCTGTGCGGTTTTCATTTTTTGCGCTATAAAAAAAATAGGATTTTTTAAAACAGCTTACCTGTAAAATCCTTTTCTTTCGAAGGACATCACGGGACACAGAGCCACAGTAATTACTGATGGGTTATATAGGTATCACTGGTGATTGGACACTGGCACACCCTATCAGGAAGTTCAACCCCCTATATAATCCCTCCCCCTTGCAGGGATACCTCAGTTTTGTAGCCAAGCAATATAGTGTATTAGAAGAGGGGTGGGACCTCTGTGTCCCGTGATGTCCTTCGAAAGAAAAGGATTTTACAGGTAAGCTGTTTTAAAAAATCCTATTTTCTTTCTCGAACATCACGGGACACAGAGCCACAGTAATTACTGATGGGATGTCCCAGAGCAATGCTACCTGAGGGGGGGGAACCACGACCAAGTAGGGTGCAATCAGACCTGAGGACCCTGTACCGCTGCCTGCAGCACACTACGCCCAAAGGCGATATCCTCATGCCTTCTCACATCCACCTGATACAATCTGGTGAATGTATGAACTGAAGACCAGGTTGCGGCCTTGCAGATTTGAGCCATAGAGGCCCGGTGATGCACTGCCCAAGAAGCACCAATAGCCCTTGTGGAATGTGCCCTGATCTGAAACGGAGGAATCTTCTGTTTCAAACCGTAAGCTTGAATGATCAACTGTCAAATCCATTTAGAAATGGTAGCTTTTGACGCTGCCTGTCCTCTATTGGGACCCTCTGGCAGCACAAACAAAACATGCGTCTTGCGGATCTGAGTAGTTGCCCCTAGATAGGCCTTAACTGCTCTTACTACATCCAACGAATGTAGAGATCTCTCTTCCGGAGAACAGGGATCTGGAAAAAAGGAAGGTAGAACAATGTCTTGGTTTAAATGAAAATCAGAAACCACCTTCGGTAAAAAACTAGGATGAGGGCGTAGTACCACTCTATCCTTGTGTATAATCAAATAAGGCTCCTTACAGGAAAGAGCTGCTAATTCTGATACTCTTCTAGCAGAAGAGATGGCCACCAGAAAAATTAATTTCCTTGTCAACAAGACCAAAGGAATCTGACTTATTGGTTCAAAAGGCCGTTTCTGTAACACAGCCAGGACCAAATTCAAGTCCCAGGGGTTTAGGGACGCTTTAACCGGAGGATTAAGACGCATCACCCCCTGCATAAAGTTTCGGACCAAAGAATGCGAAGCAAGGGGCCGCTGAAATAATACTGATAAAGCAGAGACCTGGCCCTTGATGGTACTCAAGGCCAGCTTCATCTCTAATCCCATCTGTAGAAAATCAAGGATTCTACCTATGACATATTTCCTGGGATGCCAACCTCTGGATTCACACCAGGTTATATAAGCTTTCCAGACTCTATGATAAATCATCCTGGAAGCTGGCTTCCTTGCATTAATCAAGGTAGATATGACAGGACCTGAGAGCCCACGACTCTTCAGAACGTGGGTCTCAATAGCCAAACCATCAAATTTATCGTTTGTAAGGCAGGATGGAACACTGGACCTTGAGATAGCAGGTCTGGGCGTTCCGGTAGTGTCCACGGGGAACCCACCGTCATCCTTACTATTTCTGCATACCAAGTCCTTCTGGGCCAAGCGGGGGCCACCAGAAGTACCGACTTCCTTTCCTGCCTGATCCTGCGAAGGAGTCGTGGTAGTAGCAGAATAGGCGGGAATGCGTAAATCAGTGAGAACCGATGCCACGGAATCACCAACGCATCCGTCCCGCATGCAAGAGGATCTTTTGTCCTTGCCACAAATCTGTCTATCTTTTTGTTGAATCGGGATGCAAAGAGATCTACATCTGGAACCCCCCATCTTTGGCATATGGCCCAAAAGACGTCGGGATGCAGAGACCATTCCCCTGGAAGTAACTGCTGGCGACTTAGATAGTCCGCCTGCCAATTCTCTATTCCCGGGATGAAAACTGCCGATATGCATGGCACATGCATCTCTGCCCAGACTAAGATCTGGTTCACCTCTTTTTGAGCAGCTTGGCTCCGGGTGCCTCCCTGATGATTGACATAAGCCACTGCTGTGGCATTGTCGGACTGGATCCTGACCGGACAACCCTGTAGCCTGATCGTCCAGGCTTTTAGAGCTAGATGTATCGCCCGGATCTCCAGAATGTTGATGGGTAAGGTCCTCTCTGTCTTGGACCATACTCCTTGGACCGCAGCCTGTTCCAGAACTGCTCCCCAACCTGACAGACTGGCATCTGTTGTTGCCACCGTCCAGGTAACCGGTAGAAAGGATTTCCCCTTCTGCAGGTTTTCGGGTATGAGCCACCAATTGAGGCTGTGACGCACCGCATGCGACAGGTGCATCGGAAAGTCTAATGCCTGAACCTTCTTGTTCCAGGTCGACAGAATACTGTGTTGCAGCATTCTTGAGTGAAACTGAGCATAGGGAACTGCTTCGAATGAAGACACCATCTTCCCTAGTAGCCTCATACAAAGGCGGACTGAGGGACCCTTCTTGGTCCTTACTGTCAGAATCAGCTCTCTCAAAGCAGTGATCTTTGCCTGGGGTAGAAATATTTTCTCCTGGCTTGTATGTATAATCAGACCTAAATATTCCAGTCTTCTTACTGGTTTTAGGAAAGACTTTTCTAAGTTGAGGATCCAACCCAGGTGTTCTAGATACCTGACCGTGGTCCTCAAGTTTCCATTCAAAGAGGCTACCGACCGGTCTATCAAGAGCAGGTCGTCTAGGTATGCTATGACAGCTATACCCTGAGCCCTTAATCTGGCCAGAGGAGGAGCCAAGATCTTTGTGAACACTCGAGGTGCAGTGGCTATCCCAAAGGGCAGAGCCATAAACTGGAAATGGCGCCCTCCTACCTCGAAGCGCAGAAACTTCTGATGAGCAAGAAAAATGGGCACATGCAGATATGCATCTCTGATGTCTATTGATGCCAGAAATTCTCCTCCCTGCAGGGTGGGAACTACTGTTCGAATTGATTCCATGCGGAAGGATTGAATCCTTAGGAATCGGTTCAGATCCCTTAAGTCCAAAATGGGCCTGACATCCCCATTTGGCTTTTGGACCGTAAAAAGGTTGGAATAGAAGCCCAATCCCTGGTCCTTTGCGGGAACTATCATAATGACCTCCTGCGACAAAAGTCGCTCTAACGCTAGAAGGAGCGACTGCTTCTTCTCTGGGTCTCTGGGAACATTTGATCTGAGGAACCGATGAGAAGGGAATTCCTGAAACTCCAGCTTGTACCCTAAGGTTACCGTGGAGACTACCCATCTGTCCTGGAAGTCCTCCTGCCAGAGCTCTGAGAATTGTCGCAGTCTTCCCCCCACTCGAGTGAGCGGGGGCGCCCCCTCATGCAGAGGTCTTAGTGTTTTGCCTAGTAGGCTTCTTTCCCCAGGACTTCTTTTGTCCCTGGGGTTGACTCTTGTCTCTGGACCCCGATGGAGGCGGCCGTCGAGACTGCCTGGAGGCTGAAGCCCCCGGCGCTGGGGAAAGAGTCCGTTTGAAAGAGGGACGCTTACTCTTCTTCTTGACAGGTAAGAGAGTGCTTTTCCCACAAGAGATTCTCTTGATATAGTTATCCAAGTCCTCTCCAAACAACCTTGCACCACGAAATGGAAACCCAGCCAGTAGCTTCTTACATGGTGCTTCGGCTGACCAATTTTTCAACCATAGGATTCTACGTATATGCACCAACCCCAGTGAAAGACGGGAGGTTTGCACGATAGAATCTCTAATGGCGTCAACCACAAAGCATAAGGCCGCTGGAAGGTTAGCAAACCCCTGGGCCTGCTGTTCAGGTAATACTTTGATGACCTGCTTAACATGGTCTCTTAAGTATTGACAGACTCCAATCGCTGCTATTGCAGGTTGGGCCACTGATCCTGCTAAGGAGAAAACATCCTTCAATAGGGATTCCATCCTTTTATCTACAGGATCCCTGAGCATCTGAGCATTGTCTACAGGACAAGTCAGGCTATTATTTATGGAGGAAATGGCGGCATCAATAGCTGGTATTCCCCACATTTTAATAAACCTTTCTTCCATCGGATAAAGTGTTGAAAACTTTCTCGGCGGAAAAAAACGTTTGTCTGGGTGATCCCACTCAGAATAAATAAGCTTTTCAAGTAAAGTATGAACAGGAAAAGCATGTGCTGCTTGGAAAGGTTTCAGTGACCCCAAAGCAGAAGAGGATTCTTTAGCAGTTTCAGGTATGGGCAACTTAAATGTGGAGCGGACCAATCCAGTGAGGATCTGCACTAAGACTTTCTCCTCTTGGGAAGTCGCAGAGGGTCCCTCTCCACCTGAATCCTCCGAAGAGGAATCATCCATCCCATCCCGATCCTCTGAAAGGGATTCATCTCCTTTATCCCAGAGCTCCTCTGTCTGAGGGTCTTGGGGAACAGAGGAAAGCCTAGTGCGTTTTCTTCCACTGAGTGAAGACGTAATCACGGCCATTAATCTTTCCTCTAGACCATTAATGGTTGAGGAAAAAACCTCTTGTGTAATATATACAGGGGCTGAAGTGCCAGAAGCAGGTGTAGCCCCTGACCCCGATGGCTCTCCCTGGCTAGCCGTCCCTGGCCCATCTTTAGGGGGGAAGGATGCTGCCGACAGGGGGCCCTCAGAACCTGAACGAGATCCCCTAGTGTCTCTGGTTCCTGGGGTGCTTGAACCTCTTCTACCCATAGTGCAAAGCAACAAGGTGTGAGGTATACAAATGAACACTGTCCGCTGAGCGATGTAGTCTGGCTAAAAGCCTTGCTACCCAATGCTCAGTCTGGTGTTACTTCAGTAAATGCTGCCTAGGAGAATGCCTGTGTCCCACCTTACATGCGACCGTCAGCTCTGTGTCTCTCAGAAGGCTGAGTGCACCTGTACAGAGTGCCTTTAATAGCCTGCAGCTGGCCTGAGTGGGAGTCTAAACACTCTGTTTGAAAAAACCGTCAGAGACTGGGGCCCCCATCAGTAGGGGGATCCAACAGTTCTGGGACCGTAAAGCACCTCGCCAGAAATTAGGAAGTTTAAAGCCATTTTCTGATCTGCGGGGTCCAGCTCTCTAAAAAGAGAAGCATTACGGGTAAAACCTCGTTTCTTCGGACACGAGGCCCGGGTACCATTCAATTCGGCCATGAAAAGACACTTTGAATGGATCCGGTTCGCCTGGCTTGCCCCAGTATAGGATCTTAGGATATTCCCTTTGGAGCTCAGCACAGGACATCTTTACACGTCCATCACCTAAGACACTGGCGTAAAAACTGAGGTATCCCTGCAAGGGGGAGGGATTATATAGGGGGTTGAACTTCCTGATAGGGTGTGCCAGTGTCCAATCACCAGTGATACCTATATAACCCATCAGTAATTACTGTGGCTCTGTGTCCCGTGATGTTCGAGAAAGAAAAAAGAGCAACAATTTTGAAAAAAAAAAAACAAACCAATATTTCTTTCTCGAACATCACGGGACACAGAGCCACAGTAATTACTGATGGGTTATATAGGTATCACTGGTGATTGGACACTGGCACACCCTATCAGGAAGTTCAACCCCCTATATAATCCCTCCCCCTTGCAGGGATACCTCAGTTTTTATGCCAGTGTCTTAGGTGATGGACGTGTAAAGATGTCCTGTGCTGAGCTCCAAAGGGAATATCCTAAGATCCTATACTGGGGCAAGCCAGGCGAACCGGATCCATTCAAAGTGTCTTTTCATGGCCGAATTGAATGGTACCCGGGCCTCGTGTCCGAAGAAACGAGGTTTTACCCGTAATGCTTCTCTTTTTAGAGAGCTGGACCCCGCAGATCAGAAAATGGCTTTAAACTTCCTAATTTCTGGCGAGGTGCTTTACGGTCCCAGAACTGTTGCATCCCCCTACTGATGGGGGCCCCAGTCTCTGACGTTTTTTTCAAACGGAGCCCACCGTGAGAGGTGAAGATTGGGTCTGTGTAAACAGCACCCTGCGGCTGGATAAGGTAAGAGGAGATTCCACAGAATTTTTGAGTTCTAGTGGCTTTTCTCCTTTAAGGTAAATGCATGCTATGCCTATTGTGACCACCGGGGGCTGCTAAGAGCACAAACCTACACATGCTGAATGTCTGTCTCAGGTGTAATCGCTGTGTATGTCCCAGCGTATCAAGCAGGCTGCAAGCAGGTAAGGTGGATGGGGGGATTTCTCATGTTTGAATGTTCCCCCCCAGGCTAGAGAGGGGCCACAGGGGTCTAGAAAGTGGTTATACCACCCGGGCTCTGTGGCCTAATGGCCACCATCTCTGAAGATAGCCGTTCAGGCAAATCTTGTTACCAGTCTCCCTCCTCCCCCCCCCCCATCCCCAGCCTTTTCCCCAGAGCATGACAGGAGAGTCGGCAGTGCGGGAAGCGCTCGTTTTTTTCAAAACTCGAGGGGGGGGGCGGTAGAGGAGGGGGCGGGATGTCAGCACAGAGTGTTTAGACTCCCACTCAGGCCAGCTGCAGGCTATTAAAGGCACTCTGTACAGGTGCACTCAGCCTTCTGAGAGACACAGAGCTGACGGTCGCATGTAAGGTGGGACACAGGCATTCTCCTAGGCAGCATTTACTGAAGTAACACCAGACTGAGCATTGGGTAGCAAGGCTTTTAGCCAGACTACATCGCTCAGCGGACAGTGTTCATTTGTATACCTCACACCTTGTTGCTTTGCACTATGGGTAGAAGAGGTTCAAGCACCCCAGGAACCAGAGACACTAGGGGATCTCGTTCAGGTTCTGAGGGCCCCCTGTCGGCAGCATCCTTCCCCCCTAAAGATGGGCCAGGGACGGCTAGCCAGGGAGAGCCATTGGGGTCAGGGGCTACACCTGCTTCTGGCACTTCAGCCCCTGTATATATTACACAAGAGGTTTTTTCCTCAACCATTAGTGGTCTAGAGGAAAGATTAATGGCCGTGATTATGTCTTCACTCAGTGGAAGAAAACGCACTAGGCTTTCCTCTGTTCCCCAAGACCCTCAGACAGAGGAGCTCTGGGATAAAGGAGATGAATCCCTTTCAGAGGATCGGGATGGGATGGATGATTCCTCTTCGGAGGATTCAGGTGGAGAGGGACCCTCTGCGACTTCCCAAGAGGAGAAAGTCTTAGTGCAGATCCTCACTGGATTGGTCCGCTCCACATTTAAGTTGCCCATACCTGAAACTGCTAAAGAATCCTCTTCTGCTTTGGGGTCACTGAAACCTTTCCAAGCAGCACATGCTTTTCCTGTTCATACTTTACTTGAAAAGCTTATTTATTCTGAGTGGGATCACCCAGACAAACGTTTTTTTCCGCCGAGAAAGTTTTCAACACTTTATCCGATGGAAGAAAAGTTTATTAAAATGTGGGGAATTACGGCTATTGATGCCGCCATTTCCTCAATAAATAATAGCCTGACTTGTCCTGTAGACAATGCTCAGATGCTCAGGGATCCTGTAGATAAAAGGATGGAATCCCTATTGAAGGATGTTTTCTCCTTAGCAGGATCAGTGGCCCAACCTGCAATAGCAGCGATTGGAGTCTGTCAATACTTAAGAGACCATGTTAAGCAGGTCATCAAAGTATTACCTGAACAGCAGGCCCAGGGGTTTGCTAACCTTCCAGCGGCCTTATGCTTTGTGGTTGACGCCATTAGAGATTCTATCGTGCAAACCTCCCGTCTTTCACTGGGGTTGGTGCATATACGTAGAATCCTATGGTTGAAAAATTGGTCAGCCGAAGCACCATGTAAGAAGCTACTGGCTGGGTTTCCATTTCGTGGTGCAAGGTTGTTTGGAGAGGACTTGGATAACTATATCAAGAGAATCTCTTGTGGGAAAAGCACTCTCTTACCTGTCAAGAAGAAGAGTAAGCGTCCCTCTTTCAAACGGACTCTTTCCCCAGCGCTGGGGGCTTCAGCCTCCAGGCAGTCTCGACGGCCGCCTCCATCGGGGTCCAGAGACAAGAGTCAACCCCAGGGACAAAAGAAGTCCTGGGGAAAGAAGCCTACTAGGCAAAACACTAAGACCTCTGCATGAGGGGGCGCCCCCGCTCACTCGAGTGGGGGGAAGACTGCGACAATTCTCAGAGCTCTGGCAGGAGGACTTCCAGGACAGATGGGTAGTCTCCACGGTAACCTTAGGGTACAAGCTGGAGTTTCAGGAATTCCCTTCTCCTCGGTTCCTCAGATCAAATGTTCCCAGAGACCCAGAGAAGAAGCAGTCGCTCCTTCTAGCGTTAGAGCGACTTTTGTCGCAGGAGGTCATTAGGATAGTTCCCGCAAAGGACCAGGGATTGGGCTTCTATTCCAACCTTTTTACGGTCCAAAAGCCAAATGGGGATGTCAGGCCCATTTTGGACTTAAGGGATCTGAACCGATTCCTAAGGATTCAATCCTTCCGCATGGAATCAATTCGAACAGTAGTTCCCACCCTGCAGGGAGGAGAATTTCTGGCATCAATAGACATCAGAGATGCATATCTGCATGTGCCCATTTTTCCTGCTCATCAGAAGTTTCTGCGCTTCGAGGTAGGAGGGCGCCATTTCCAGTTTATGGCTCTGCCCTTTGGGATAGCCACTGCACCTCGAGTGTTCACAAAGATCTTGGCTCCTCCTCTGGCCAGATTAAGGGCTCAGGGTATAGCTGTCATAGCATACCTAGACGACCTGCTCTTGATAGACCGGTCGGTAGCCTCTTTGAATGGAAACTTGAGGACCACGGTCAGGTATCTAGAACACCTGGGTTGGATCCTCAACTTAGAAAAGTCTTTCCTAAAACCAGTAAGAAGACTGGAATATTTAGGTCTGATTATACATACAAGCCAGGAGAAAATATTTCTACCCCAGGCAAAGATCACTGCTTTGAGAGAGCTGATTCTGACAGTAAGGACCAAGAAGGGTCCCTCAGTCCGCCTTTGTATGAGGCTACTAGGGAAGATGGTGTCTTCATTCGAAGCAGTTCCCTATGCTCAGTTTCACTCAAGAATGCTGCAACACAGTATTCTGTCGACCTGGAACAAGAAGGTTCAGGCATTAGACTTTCCGATGCACCTGTCGCATGCGGTGCGTCAGAGCCTCAATTGGTGGCTCATACCCGAAAACCTGCAGAAGGGGAAATCCTTTCTACCGGTTACCTGGACGGTGGTAACAACAGATGCCAGTCTGTCAGGTTGGGGAGCAGTTCTGGAACAGGCTGCGGTCCAAGGGGTATGGTCCAAGACAGAGAGGACCTTACCCATCAACATTCTGGAGATCCGGGCGATACATCTAGCTCTAAAAGCCTGGACTATCAGGCTACAGGGTTGTCCGGTCAGGATCCAGTCCGACAATGCCACAGCAGTGGCTTATGTCAATTATCAGGGAGGCACCCGGAGCCGAGCTGCTCAAAAAGAGGTGAACCAGATCTTAGTCTGGGCAGAGATGCATGTGCCATGCATATCGGCAGTTTTCATCCCGGGAATAGAGAATTGGCAGGCGGACTATCTAAGTCGCCAGCAGTTACTTCCAGGGGAATGGTCTCTGCATCCCGACGTCTTTTGGGCCATATGCCAAAGATGGGGGGTTCCAGATGTAGATCTCTTTGCATCCCGATTCAACAAAAAGATAGATTTGTGGCAAGGACAAAAGATCCTCTTGCATGCGGGACGGATGCGTTGGTGATTCCGTGGCATCGGTTCTCACTGATTTACGCATTCCCGCCTATTCTGCTACTACCACGACTCCTTCGCAGGATCAGGCAGGAAAGGAAGTCGGTACTTCTGGTGGCCCCCGCTTGGCCCAGAAGGACTTGGTATGCAGAAATAGTAAGGATGACGGTGGGTTCCCCGTGGACCCTACCGGTACGCCCAGACCTGTTATCTCAAGGTCCAGTGTTCCATCCTGCCTTACAAACGATAAATTTGACGGTTTGGCTATTGAGACCCACGTTCTGAAGAGTCGTGGGCTCTCAGGTCCTGTCATATCTACCTTGATTAATGCAAGGAAGCCAGCTTCCAGGATGATTTATCATAGAGTCTGGAAAGCTTATATAACCTGGTGTGAATCCAGAGGTTGGCATCCCAGGAAATATGTCATAGGTAGAATCCTTGATTTTCTACAGATGGGATTAGAGATGAAGCTGGCCTTGAGTACCATCAAGGGCCAGGTCTCTGCTTTATCAGTATTATTTCAGCGGCCACTTGCTTCGCATTCTTTGGTCCGAAACTTTATGCAGGGGGTGATGCGTCTTAATCCTCCGGTTAAAGCGCCCCTAAACCCCTGGGACTTGAATTTGGTCCTGGCTGTGTTACAGAAACGGCCTTTTGAACCAATAAGTCAGATTCCTTTGGTCTTGTTGACAAGGAAATTAATTTTTCTGGTGGCCATCTCTTCTGCTAGAAGAGTATCAGAATTAGCAGCCCTTTCCTGTAAGAAGCCTTATTTGATTATACACAAGGATAGAGTGGTACTACGCCCTCATCCTAGTTTTTTACCGAAGGTGGTTTCTGATTTTCATTTAAACCAAGACATTGTTCTACCTTCCTTTTTTCCAGATCCCTGTTCTCCGGAAGAGAGATCTCTACATTCGTTGGATGTAGTAAGAGCAGTTAAGGCCTATCTAGGGGCAACTACTCAGATCCGCAAGACGGATGTTTTGTTTGTGCTGCCAGAGGGTCCCAATAGAGGACAGGCAGCGTCAAAAGCTACCATTTCTAAATGGATTCGACAGTTGATCATTCAAGCTTACGGTTTGAAACAGAAGATTCCTCCGTTTCAGATCAGGGCACATTCCACAAGGGCTATTGGTGCTTCTTGGGCAGTGCATCACCGGGCCTCTATGGCTCAAATCTGCAAGGCCGCAACCTGGTCTTCAGTTCATACATTCACCAGATTGTATCAGGTGGATGTGAGAAGGCATGAGGATATCGCCTTTGGGCGTAGTGTGCTGCAGGCAGCGGTACAGGGTCCTCAGGTCTGATTGCACCCTACTTGGTCGTGGTTCCCCCCCCTCAGGTAGCATTGCTCTGGGACATCCCATCAGTAATTACTGTGGCTCTGTGTCCCGTGATGTTCGAGAAAGAAAATAGGATTTTTTAAAACAGCTTACCTGTAAAATCCTTTTCTTTCGAAGGACATCACGGGACACAGAGGTCCCACCCCTCTTCTAATACACTATATTGCTTGGCTACAAAACTGAGGTATCCCTGCAAGGGGGAGGGATTATATAGGGGGTTGAACTTCCTGATAGGGTGTGCCAGTGTCCAATCACCAGTGATACCTATATAACCCATCAGTAATTACTGTGGCTCTGTGTCCCGTGATGTCCTTCGAAAGAAAAGGATTTTACAGGTAAGCTGTTTTAAAAAATCCTATTTTTACTTTCTGCTATAAAACATATCCAATAAAACATGTAAAAAAAATGTTTTTCATGAATTTAGGCAAATATGTATTGTGCTACAAATTTTTGGTAAAGAAATCCTAATAAGCGTATATTGGTTTATTTAAAAGTTATAGCGTCTACAAACTATGAAATATATTTATAGATTTTTTTTTTTTTTAATATAAGTAATGGAGGCAATCAGTGACTTATAGCAGGTCTGCGATATTGCGGCGGGCAATCTAAGGCTACTTTCACAATGAGGCGCTTTACAAGCGATACAGTGCTAAAAATAGCGCCTGTAAAAAGCCTCTCCTGTGTCTCCGGCTTTCACACTGGAGCGGTGCGCTTGAAGGATGGTTAAAAAAAAAAAGTCCTGCAAGCCGCATCTTTGCAGCGCTGTAGGAGTGGTGTATTCACCGCTCCTAAAGCGCCCCTTCAAATTGAAAACAGTGGGGCAGCTTTGCCGGCGGTTTTAGCCCTTTTTCGGCCGCTAGCGGGGCAGTTTTAACGACGGTAAAGCGGCGCTAAAAATAGCGCTGATTTACCGCCAGCGCCGCCCCAGTGTGAAAGTAGCCTAACATTAAGACCCCTTTCACACTGAAGCACTTTTCAGGTGCTTTCACACTAAATAAAGCGCCTGAAAAGCTCATGAAAAACTATTTCAATTAAAATCAATGAATGTTTTCACACTGGGGCAGTGCGGTGAAAAAAACACCCCTCTGCAGTGAAATGAATGGAAAGCTCTGTGATTGCCAACAAGGGTTTTGCCACCAAGTACTAAGTCATGTTTTGCGAAGGGGTCAAATCAATTTAAAACTTTTTTTTTTTTTTTTTTTTTTTTGTTATTATTCTGTCTCTTACTGTTAAAATAAACCTACCATTAAAATTATAGACTGATCATTTCTTTGTCGGTGGGCAAATGTACAAAATCAGCAGGGGGGGAGCAAATACTTTTTTCCTTCACTGTAAGTATAACATGGTTGTTCTTTAACCACTTAACAACCGGCCCATAGCCGAATGACGGCTGCATCACGGATCCCGGTAAATGGCCGCTGATCGCGGCCGTTTACCATGTGATCGCGCCGTCAAATGACGGCGCGATCACATGTAAACAGACCGGCGTCATCTGATGACGCCGGTTCCTCTCCTCCCCTCCTGTGTACCGATCGGTACACTGTGAGCGGGGAGGGGGATGGATGGATGTCTGCAGCGCTGTGGGCTGTATGTGTAGTGCCCACAGCGCTGCACAGAGACATCCATCCATCCATCCATCCATCCATGCTCAGCCATCCCTACTACTATGCAATGCTGTGCAATACTCTGTAATACCCCCACAATACTCTGCAATACCCCCACAATACTCTGCAATACCCCCACAATACTCTGCAATAACCCCACAATACTCTGCAATACCCCCACAATACTCTGCAATGCTGTGCAATACTCTGCAATACCCCCACAATACTCTGCAATGCTGTGCAATACTCTGCAATGCCCCCACAATACTCTGCAATGCTGTGCAATACTCTGCAATGCTGTGCAATACTCTGCAATGCCCCCCGCCATACTCTGCAATGCCCCCCGCCATACTCTGCAATGCCCCCCGCCATACTCTGCAATGCCCCCCCCCGCCATACTCTGCAATGCCCCCCGCCATACTCTGCAATGCCCCCCGCCATACTCTGCAATGCCCCCCGCCATACTCTGCAATGCCCCCCGCCATACTCTGCAATGCCCCCCGCCATACTCTGCAATGCCCCCCGCCATACCCTGCAATGCCTCCGCCATACCCCGCCATACTCTGCCATACTCTGCCATACTCTGCCATACTCTGCCATACTCCGCCATACTCCGCCATACTCCGCAATACCCCGCCATACTCCGCCATACCCCGCCATACCCCGCCATACTCCGCAATACCCCGCCATACTCCGCAATACCCCGCCATACTCTGCCATGCTGAGCCATGCTCAGCTGTACTCTCCCTCTGTATGTGGCCAGGCTGTGGAAGTCTCACACATGTGGTATCGCCGTACTCAGGAGAAGTAGGAGAATCTATTTTGGGGTGTCATTTTTGGTATGTACATGTTATGTGGTAGAAATATTGTATAAATGGACAACTTTGTGTTAAAAAAAAAAAAAGCGTTTTAACCACTTCCCGCCCGCCGGCCGTCATACAACGTCCTTGACTTTGTGCGGAGATATCTGAATGATGGGTGCAGCTACAGGCATCATTCAGATATCAGCTTTTTCAGCTGGCGATTCCCTAAACCATGAGAATGATCATAGCAGCTGTTCCACTGCTTGATCGTTCTTACGGGAGGCGAGAGGGGACGTCCCCCCTTCCCGCCACCTTGCGGTGCTTCTATCGACTCACCGCTACGATCGAAGCCAGGATCTTTTTTTTTTTTTTTTTTTTTTTTTAATTTCAGGCTTCCCAGCCTAGTGAGATGTGGGGTCTTATTGACCCCATATCTCACTGTAAAGAGGACCTGTCATGCCATATTCCTATTACAAGGATGTTTACATTCCTTGTAATAGGAATAAAAGTGGTCAAAATTTTTTTTTTTTGGAAAAAAGCATCAAACTAAAATAAATAAAGTAAAATGAACAATAAAAAAAAAAAAAAAAAAATTTTAAAGCGCCCCTGTCCCTGTGTGCTCGCATGCAGAAGCGAACGCATACGTAAGTCCCGCCCACATATGAAAACGGTGTTCAAACCACACATGTGAGGTATCGCTGCGATCGGTAGAGCGAGAACAATAATTTTGGCCCTAGACCTCCTCTGTAACTCAAAACATGTAACCAGTAAAAAATTTTAAAGCGTCGCCTATGGGGATTTTTGAGTAGCAAAGTTTGGCGCCATTCCACAAGCGCGTGCAATTTTGAAGGGTGACATGTTGGGTATCTATTTACTCGGCGTAACTTCATCTTTCACATTATGCAAAAACATTGGGCTAACTTTACTGTTTTGGTTTTTGTAAAGCACAAAACATTTTTTTTTCCAAAAAAAACGCGTTAAAAAAATTGCTGCGCAAATACCGTGCGAGATAAAAAGTTGCAACGACCGCCATTGTATTCTCTAGGGTCTTTGCTAAAAAAACATATATAATGTTTTGGGGTACTAAGTAATTTTCTAGCTAATAAATGATGATTTTTACATGTAGGAGAGAAATGTCAGAATTGGCCTGGGTGCTCCAGAACGCCTGAAGGTGCTCCCCTGCATGTTGGGCCTCTGTATGTGGCCACGCTGTGTAAAAGTCTCACACATGTGGTATCGCCATACTCGGGAGTAATAGCAGAATGTGTTTTGGGGTGTAATTTGTGGTATGCATATGCGGTCTGTGAGAAATACCCTGCTAATATGACAATTTTGTGGAAAAAAAAAAAAGTAAAAAAAAAACCTTGATTTTGCAAAGAATTGTGGGAAAAAATGACAACTTCAAAAAACTCACCATGCATCTTTCTAAATACCTTGGAATGTCTTCTTTTCAAAAAGGGGTCATTTGGGGGGTATTTGTACTTTTCTGGCATGTTAGGGTCTCAAGAAATTAGATAGGCCGTCAGTAATTCAGGTGTGATCAATTTTCAGATATGCGCACCATAGCTTTTGGACTCTATAACTTTCAAAAAGACCAAATAATATCCACCAATTTGGGTTATTTTTACCAAAGATATGTAGCGGTATAAATTTTGGCCAAAATATATGAAGAAAAATTACTAATTTGCAAAATATTATAACAGAAATGAAGAAAAATTTATTTTTTTACAGATTTTTCGGTCTTTTTTCTTTTACGGCGCAAAAAATAAAGAACCCAGCGGTGATTAAATACCACCAAAAGAAAGCTCCATTTGTGTGAAAAAAAGGACAAAAATTTCATAAAGATACAGTGTTACATGACTGAGTAATTGTCATTCAAAATGTGAGAGCACCAAAAGCTGAAAATTGGTCTGGTTAGGAAGGGGGTTTAAGTGCCCAGTTGTCAAGTGGTTAAAAAAAAATAATAATTCCTTCTATACTTAATTTTTGTATATGTACCCTACAGCTAAGAGAATAAATAAAGCTACATTATACAATTTTTTTTTTTTTAAATCAATTTCCTTTTAGATTTACCTTCAACTAATGTAGTGCAAGGGCCTGCTTGATTGCATACTAATTGAAAGTGTTTAGGTTAGACTTGATATTATATGGTTTTGGTAAATCTAAAGGAAAATTGTATAATGTATGGCCAGCCTAAGACCCTGTTCATAGACAAGAAATTTTGACACAGACCATTGTTTGTGATTGCAGGGGTTAACGGCAGTGACTGGACTCACAGACGATTGGTTGCTGGCTCTCAGATCGCCGCTGATATCCGGGCAGCCGTGCACAGCAGATTGGGTCTCACAGGCTGCGCTGGGATAGCGTGTAATAAGGTGCTGGCTAAACTGGTATCTGGGACTTTTAAACCAAACCAACAAACTGTTCTGTTTCCTGAAAGCAGCAGCCACTTGATCGGCAGACTAAACCATGTGCAGCGAATTCCAGGTATGTCCTGTGTAAGCATTGGGGCAGGTGGTTCAGAACGGAGGTGTTGGTATAACCCTAGCCAGGTACTGAAATGCCCGGTGTTTGTGCCGTATCTCCGCACTGCTGTCATTGCACACAAGCGGTGCCTTGCATTTTGTGGGAGCTGCTTGGATGGTCAGTAGTAGCCAGTCGGACTTTGGCTCTCAGGAAACAGAGGGCTGGAATCCGGTGAGTTGGCCACACCGGGAAGAACTTTCTTTGTACTGCTATAGTCTGTCCTGACATGTTCAGTTCCTGAGTTCTTGCTCTAATTGTATTGGCTCTAATGTGTAAGTGAACAGTGTTGTCTTTCAGACCAATGAGGGATTGAGCACAGGATGGATATCCACGTATACAGTGATAGGGTCACCTTTAGCATCGTGTTGCACCCATTTTTAGAGTCCCAACACCATCACCTCCAGAGCCCCCCTTTGTGGCAGCAGGCGGGACTTTTTTCCTACCCTGCATCCGATGTCACGTTTTAAAGTTGGCGCAGCTGTGTGGGGCTCCGCCCACATAGTTGCGTCTTTCATTCACAGAGATCTGTGGGTGAATAAACTGCAAGTCTTACCACAGCAGAATACTTGTAGTTCTCAGTGGGCTACAAGTGCGCTGATCAGCACGTTCATAGTCCGTTGAATCTTCCTC
This sequence comes from Aquarana catesbeiana, assembly GCF_042186555.1. Lineage (NCBI taxonomy): Eukaryota > Metazoa > Chordata > Amphibia > Anura > Ranidae > Aquarana > Aquarana catesbeiana. The sequence goes on from NC_133324.1 coordinate 68,585,161, forward strand.
CAGCTTTCTAACTGAAAGACCCTACAGAGGTACAGGCAGAAAGCTGGAGGGAGAGTGTGCAGGAGCCTGGCATTGCACCCACGTTCCACTGATCACGGGTACTACTGCTTTGTAAAAAATAATAACAAATGGGGAAATCCTAACCTACCACACTTCCGCAGACCCCCCAAGTGTGGGCCAGATATGGCATTACAACGTTGGGCTAAGTTATGCCCCAGGGAATTCTGCTACAATTCACAGACCTGCAGGCCAACTATGACTTGCTCCAGTGGATGCGGTTCAGATACGCAACTACAACATGCAACCAGGGACCAGTTTCCGCGCTAGCCTCTCCTCCAGGCTGATTCCTTTGAGAGACTTCTGGCCCCAGAAGACCTCGCTAAACCTCTCTCCACCCTATACGGTGCACTCCTGGGCACCAACTCCTCCAAATTAGAGAGGCTGTGGGAAACCTGGCATAAGGATATACTCACTGGACAGGGAGGGCTGGGAGGATTGTCTCGAATACGGCCCCAAACTGGTTATTTCTTTCAAAGACGAGCTCATCCAGGTGAAATTTTTACACAGAATCTATTACACACCCCAAAAACTCCATCAAATCTTTCCAGACAGAAACCCTGAATGCCCTAGATCAGGGGTCATCAAACTACGTCCCTCCAGTTGTTCAGCAACTACAATTCCCATCATGCCTAGTCATGTCTGTGAATCTCAGAGTTTTACAATGTCTCATGGGATGTGTAGTTCCACAACAGATGGAGGACTGTAGTTTGAAGATCCCTGCCCTAGATGTAAAGCACACAAAGGCACATTCTTCCACATGTTTTGAGACTGTCCCGTCATCTCGGCCTACTGGACAAAGGTATTTAGGGTCATTAATTCTAGATTACAATTGTCCCTTCCAATGCTGCCCGAGTTGGCCCTATTGAGGGTTTGTGAGGATGCACAACGTTCTCATCACTCCAAGTTACTGATTTCCTACCTTCTATTTTATGCAAAGAAATAAATTCTCTTTAAGTGGATCACATCTACCTCCCCCATCTCTTTCCACCCGGAAGACACAGATCGGAGCTGCCCTACCTATGTATAGAATTACGTGCAATAATCGGGGCTGTCAGTGGAAATATGAAAAGGTGGGGGCCCCCTGGACCTCCAACTAGTATTTTAATTGGTGGTTACCCCATTGTAAGCAGTGTAGTATGGGAGTCTGAACTGCAGTTGTTGGTGCCCAAATCCTCTGTGTTCTGTATCCACACATGTTGTTTAATTACTGCATGTGGTGGTGTTCTCACATCTCTTGTCCTGTATATGCACATATGTACTTATCATGCAATGCTCTGTACTGTATCAATGGATATACTGTTTATCACCCTACATGACAACAATAAAGCACCTTTGTTTGTTAAGAAAAAAAAATACCGTATTTATCGGCGTATAACACGCACCCCAAGTTTAGGAGGGAATTTTAAGGAAAAAAAACTTTTAGGAGGGAAGTTTAAAAAAAAAAAAATTACATTTAAATGCCAATCAATGCAGCCTCATCAGTGTCCATCTGTAGCCTTGTCCATCATTGCAGAATGATCAGTGTCCATCTGCAGCCTTGCCCAGTGCCATTAGCAGCCTTGGCCGTTGTCATATGCAGCCTTGCCCAGTGCCGTGTGCCGTTTGCAGCATTTAATTGTTTAAATTTGATGCCGAGATAGATAGAGCCTGTGTACTCGGCTCGGCACGCCGCCCCGCCTCCCTGCTGTCTCTGAGAGGATGAGGAGCGAGCGCTGCCGAAAAAGACCGAGCCGAGTGTACTGTGTACTCGGCTCAGCTCACAGTCCCGCCCAGTCCCGCCATTTAGACAAGTGTTATGTCCATCATAGGAGCTGGGCGGGACTGCGAGCGGAGCCGAGCACTTGGCCCGGTCTTTATCAGCAGCACTCGCTCCTCAACCTCTCAGAGACAGCAGGGAGGCGGAACGGCGTGACTGCGAGCAGAGCCGAGCACTCGGCTCGGTCTTTTTTGGCGGAGCTTGATCTTTTTCGGCGGCGCTCGCTCTTTTTTGGCACACAGACAGTGGGGATTGCCGTATAACACGCACCCACAATTTTCCCCTGATTTTAAAGGGAAAAAAGTGTGTGTTATACGCCGATAAATACGGTAATAATAAATGTACATTTTTTTTTTTACCTGCAAAACTATGTGCATTTATTTATTTATTTTTTTTTACTTAATGGTGAACTTAGCCTTTAAAGCGGAGTTTCAGTCATTTTTGTGCTTATTAAAAGTCTGCAGCTACGTAGCTGCTGGCTTTTAATAAACACACACTCACCTTTCCCACGGTCCAGCAATTTAGCCACCCGAACCCTCAGTTCTCTCCACGATGCCGGCGTTACAAGTGTGAGCACTTGCGCCTCCTCAATGCTCGGGCTACCTAGGCGGCCTGTGCAGAAGTGCAAGCTGGGTACCTATCAAAACTAGGTACCCTCTCCCCCCCCCCCCCCCCCCCACACACACACACACACACACACACACACACACACACACACAAAAAATGACATGCCAAATGTGGCATAGGAGAGAGGGAGGGGAGGAGTGCTTAAAGCGGAACTTCCTCTTTTGGGTGGAGCTCCGTTTTTAAGACCATGTTTCATGTTACAGCAGTATTTTTGGGTGAAACGTGGTCAAATTCCCCAACCCCCACTCTAAATCTCTACCCCCTTCCCCACACTTGCTGGGTGTTTCTGCCTGCGGCCTTCTGTTATGGTTTTAATTTGGCACGGCTGTGGATGGCCTTAACTACCTTGGTCTGTCCCTTTCCTCATGTATGGAGGTGAGAGGGAGGTGTTCTGTGGTGATTTGGCTCTTCCGTAGATACAGTAAAGTGAGTGTTGTCACCTTAGGGGTGTATGTTACTGGCAGGTTCACCATGTAAAAATAAAGGAAAAGAAAGCCAGAAAAATAAAACTAAAGGACTGGTAATGTCAGGAATCAGCAGGAAGGGTGGCCAAATCTGTGTAGCTCCACTAGGAAATTGGTATTTATTAATAGTAAAACAAAAGACATCAAAGAGGAAAGCAGGGTAAGCAAGAGGGTGCAGGGAACATACAGGGATATAAAAAATCTACACACCCCTGTGAAATGTCAGGTTTCTGTGATGTAAAAAAAATGAGGCAAAGATAAATCATTTCAGAACTTTTTCCACCTTTTAATGTGACCTATAAACTGTACAACTCAGTTGAACAACAAACTGAAATCTTTTTAGGTGGAGAAAAGTAAAAATAAAAAAGTAAAATAATAAGGTTGCATAAGTGTGCACACCCTTAAATTAATACTTTTGTTGAAGCACCTTTTGATTGTATTACAGCACTCAGTCTTTTTGGGTATGAGTCTATCAGCATGGCACATCTTGACTTGGCAATATTTGCCCACTCTTCTTTGAAAAAAACACTCCAAATCTGTCAGATTGTGAGGGCATCTCCTGTGCACAGCCCTCTTCAGAACACCCCACAGATTTTCATTCGGATTAAGGTCTGGCCTCTGGCTGGGCCATTCCAAAACCTTAATCTTCTTCTGGTGAAGTCATTCCTTTGTTGATTCGGATATATGCTTTGGGTCGTTGTCATGATGAAAGATGAAGTTCTTTTCATGTTCAGCTTTCTAGCAGAAGCCTGAAGGTTTTGTGCCAATATTGACTGGTATTTGGAACTGTTCATAATTCCCTCTACCTTGACTAAGGCCTCTGTTCCAGCTGAAGAAAAACAGCCCCAAAGCATGATGCTGCCACCACACTGCTTCATGGTGGGTTTGGTGATGTGCAGTGTTGTTTTTGCACCAAACTTGGAATTATGGCCAAAAAGTTCAATCTTGGTTTCATCAGACCATAACACATTTTCCCCACATGCTTTTGGGAGACTTCAGATGTGTTTTTGCAAAATTTAGAGGGCTTGGATGTTTTTCTTCATAAGAAAAGACTTCCATCTTGTAACTCTACCCCATAGCCCAGACATATGAAGAATGCGGGAGATTGTTGTAACATGTACCACACAGCCAGTACTTGGCAGATACTCCTGCAGCTCATTTAATGTTGCTGTAGGCCTCTTGGCAGCCTGCCTAACCAGTTTTCTTCTCGTCTTTTCATCAATTTTGGAGGGACGTCCTGTTCTTGGTAATGTCATTGTTGTGCCATATTTTCTCCACTTGATGGTGACTGTCTTCACTGTGTTCCATGGTATATCTAATGCCTTGGAAATTCTTTTGTACCCTTCTCCTGACTGAAACCTTTTAACAATGAGATCCCTCTGATGCTTTGGAAGCTCTCAGCGGACCATGGCTTTTGCTGTAGGCTGCGACTAAGAAAATGTCAGGAAAGACCTACTAGAACAGCTGAACTTTATTTGGGGTTAATCAGAGGCACTAAATGATGGCAGGTGTGAGCTGACTCCTATTTAACATGAGTTTGGGTGTGATTGCTTAATTATGAACACAGCTACATCCCCAGATATAGGGTGTGCACACCCCCCCAAAAGGTTTCAGTTTGTTTTTCAATTGAGTTGTACAGTTTGTACATCACATTAATGGTGGAAAAAGTTCTGAAATGATTTATCTTCCTCTCATTTTTTTTACATCACAGAAACCTGACATTTTCACAAGGGGTATGTAGACTTTTTATATCCACTGTATAGGAAAGGGGGACCAAAACTGGCATGAGGAACAAGAGGGAGTAGGAACAAGGCAGCAGGGTTCAGAATTGAGGTGCTAGGCAGAGAGCACAATCAAAGAGCAGGAACAAGATTACAGCTAGCAGTATCTGGCAGCAAGCAAAACACTGAAGCAAGTTGTATTAGCAGAAGAGGCACTAAATACCCTCCCAGCAGCCAGCATCAGGTGGAGCTGATTACTGAGATCTGCTGGAAGAACCCCCGCTGGTGGACACTGAGAAGCACAATGCCATCAGCAGGTGATCCAGGTCCTGACAAGTAAATTGCAGTGTGTTACATTTTTGTTCTTGGGTTTAGATATACTTTATCTACTATAGGTATTTATATAGCGCTGACAATTTACACAGTGCATTTATATATTGTACGTTCCTGCACTCAAGGAGCTTACAATCTAAGGTGCCAAGTGCCATTTAACCTATCAGCATGTCTTTGGCATGTTGGAGGAAACCCACACAAACACAGGGAGAATATGCAACCTCTATGCAAGTACTGTGCAAACCACGGAATCCAGTGCCTCAAGGCCGAGGTGCTAACCACTAAGCTCTAAGTGCTTTATGTTGTAATGTTTCATCTGTTCACTACGGAGTGCATTCGAGTAACATATAACGGTGCCAAAGAGATAAATGTTTTCCCGTTTCTCATAGGTATTGGCTACAAAACTGCCCAGCGCCTTGAGAGCTTGGGGCTGTCCAGCATATGTGCCCTTCAGTCCTGTCCAATCACTGCGCTGGAAAAGGAGTTTGGCTCCTCCATGGCTCATCGTATCCAGCAGCTCAGCCAAGGCGAAGATGATTCACCGGTCACACCATCTGGTCTTCCTCAGGTAGCGGAGACTTATTCTGTGCTCTCAGTTGGATCCTGTTTGGAAAAACCCATCATCTTACTCATACAGTACAGAACACAGGAGGTGATTCTTAGGCCCCTTTCACACGGGTATTACTCACACCTGTCTGTTTTTCAGGAGGACCTAATCAGAAAGGTCCATGGAGCCCTATGGACAGGTGGATGTAAAGGGCTTGTTTCTATTTACACCTTCCGGGTCCATCCATGCCTGGTATAAAAAGTAAAACAGAAAAGGACTGCATCCTTTTCTGTTTTTGCTGCCTGGATCGGAGGTGGCCTGATGTAAACGAACAGCTGAGTCTGTTTTCACCCGGACATTCATAGAGCTCAGAGGGTCCCCCAAATCCACCAGGCAGAATCTGAACAGGCACCGATGTGACATCCATCCAGTTCTGCTCCGATCAGCAGGGGATCTGCTCACAGAACCTCTGCTGATTGGAGCAGACTCTTCTCCGTGTGAAAGGAGCCTTAGACCATGGGTTATTATGCTGCTACCTTCAGGTGATAGGACACAAAAGCTTTGCTGGAAACAGCCCCCCCCCCCCCCCCCACCCACAGTGTACCAGTAGAACCATGCCCACTCCACGAGGCTCCAGTTTTTCACTAGGTGATGGACCCCTTCTCCAAGGGAGTGCTTTTCCAACCTAGGCTATGGGGCTGTGTGTTTCTGTTGATGCACACAGTGTAGGGAGACACAACTCTAGTCTGAATGCAAAGGTGGCTCCAAAGAATGCTACAAGAGAAAGGAGCCACCCTGAAACTGAAAACCTAGGGGCAGCAATCATGGTATACTGGAACATACAGTAGGTAGGGATTAGGCCTAGGTTCACACTTGTGCAATGCGTGAACCAGTGAGATTCCAGCGCCGGTTCCCGCATCGCATCTCTCCCGCAGGCAGTTCACACCGCCCTCTGTGAACCGCTGCGGGTGTCAATACAATTGTTAATGACACCCCCAGATTGGTTCACAGATCGCAGTGCGAACTGTGAACTCGCACAGGAATCGGATCGCATGGGTGAGAGTCCCTGTACCCTTTTTGTGTGAATTCAATGCGAGTTCTGCCATACAACTGTATGGCTGAATTCGCATTGCACAGACATCGCCTACGATCGGTCCCACAGTGCAGGTGCGAATCACATGCGATGTCTGTGTTCGCAGAAATGTGAACCTAGGCTCAAAGTTAACCCCTTCATAATGACCATATGCAAATTTGCGTTCAGGCTTGAAGGGGTTATACCGGGATGTCATCACCCAGGTACTGTTTTTTTAGAGTGGGTGGTTGGCTCTTTAGTGATAACAGCCGAAGTGGCTAAAAGCTGCTTGGCTGTTACCCTAAAGGAGCAGAAAAGGACGTCCCCCTTCCGCCGTTCTTCCCGGGCCTCCCGTCCCACCGGGAGACACGAGCCACCAGCCGGCGCGTCCACCGGCTAGGCTGAGAAACGTATGAAGCCGGATTTGGCTCCGATCTGAAATCCCGGAAGCGACGTCACTTCCGGTTTACTCGGCTGCCAATGGCACCAATTTTTAAAAAATGTCAGTATTCAAAATCGTCGATTTTGGCGATCTGAATACTTTTAAGTGCAAAGGAGGGATTTGGGGGTCTTTTAGACCCCCCCATTTCTCCATAAAGTGTACCTGTCACCACCTATTACTGTCACAAGGGATGTTTACATTCCTTGTGACAGCAATAAAAGTGATTGTAATTTTTTTTTATTTTTTAAAGTGACAGTGTTAAAAAAAAAAAAATAAAATAAATGAGAAGCGCCCCCGTGTGCTCGCACAGCAACGAAAACGCATACTTAAGTCACGCCCACAAATGTGTTCAAATCACACATGTGAGGTATCGCCATGATCGTCAGAGTGAGAGCAATAATTCTACTGCAAGACCTCCTCTGTAACTCTAACCTGGTAACCCTAAAAAAATTTTAACAGCTTGCCGACCAGCCGCTGTCATACTGCAGCAGGTCGGTACGATCCTGCGAACCGTCGTAGCTATACGTTGGCTCGCGGTTCGATATAGCAGGCGCGCGCCCGCTGCACAGCGGGGTGCCGATGCTCGTGGCCGGCGGTCGCAATGACCACCGGCCACGAGCAATCATGGGCATGAGGTACAAAACACGGAAGTGTGTGTGTGTGTGTGTGTGTGTGTGTGTAAACACACAAATCCGTGTTTTGTTCTGAGAGGAATGACAGATTGTGTGTTCCTATTGAGCAGCCACAGCGCTGCTCAATGTAAATAATCTGCAATACTCTGCAACACTGTGCAATACTGTACCAATATTCGCCAATACTCACCAATACTCTGCAATAAATTTTAACAGAAACAAAGATTTTTTTAAAGTTCACGTGCATGTAAAGGCAGGCGTCCCAATACTTTTGACAATATAGTGTGTGTGTGTGTGTGTGTGTGTGTGTGTGTGTGTGTGTGTGTGTGTGTGTGTGTGTGTGTGTGTGTGTGTGTGTGTGTGTGTGTGTGTGTACATAATTTTTGGGGGGGGGGGTTTTGTTTTTTGTCAGCTATATTGTCGTTTGTTTAATCTTATTGTTAGAATTTTTTTTTTTTTTTTTTGTACAGATTTTATTTAGGTCACCGTTCCTGTATGATGTTTTTTTTTTTTTTTTTTTTTTCATCAAAACAGTCTCTCAGTGAAGAAGATTCATTTAAAAAATGTTCCACAGTATCAGAAGTAAAACTAAAGATCGAGGAACTACTCCGAAGCCTTTTAAATAGGTAAGCGTAAAATTTTAAACATTCAGGTTACAGTGAAACCTAAGGCCACGTTCACACCTGCGAATGTAGCAAATGTTGTAAGTGATTGGCCATAGACTCAGGCTCACCAGGGCCAACCACTTGCACATGATTGCCACGTGAGTGATTGCTTTGGGAGCCAGCCTTCCATTGCCTTCAATGAGATTGCCTCCAGCAGCTAATTGCTGGTTAACCAACCCTCCCCCCCATGGGATTCTCACACGTTGTTGTTGTTGTAGGTTACATTCACAATTGTTAACGTAGCCTAACTGAATGGAATAAGTATTTCCCTTTTTTTTTTTTTTTTTCAAAAAAATATCTTTGTTTTTACCTTTTTCATGCTATGTTGCAGCTCAATTAGAGCTGCACCAAAAGTGTGTTATCGGCATTCGCCCATGGTGCCGATAATGGCACTGAAAACGTAAAAAGAGTTTGTTGCGATTTTTATGCTGTGCTTATGGGGTGTTTTTCATAGGTCATGTGACTCAAAAACTGCATCAAAAACATAACACGGGCGCATTAATGATGCGTTCTTGCTGTGTTTTCAATGCATTTTAACTGAGAGGTGCGTTTTTTTTTTTTTGTTTGTTTTTTTTTTAACTGACCAAAAATGCAGAAAGCAGGCTTTTTAAAGGTGGTTGTAAACCCTCCCTCCTGACTTTTAACTATAGGTAAGCCTAAAATAAGGCCTACCTATAGGTAGTGGAAATATCTCCTAAACGTGCGCCGTTTAGGAGATATTTCACTTGTAGTGCACCAATGATGTAATCGGCGCATGTGCTGCGAAGAGACAGGCCTCCGTGCCGTTTCTTCCCCAGCGTGTGCCATTACTGATGTCACTGAGTGACGTCACGTGGCTCCGGAGAGTCACAAAGCTGGAGTCCGTGGCCCCCGGAAGGAAGAGGGGCGAAGATGGACACATCCTGCACAGGGGACATCGATGGATTTGTTTGCAGGTAAGTGTCACATAATGGGCTAGTATGAGATGCATACTAGCCCATTATGCTTTTAATTTGCAGGCTTTGCAGGGAGCAAAAGAGGAAGTAAAACCCATCAGGGTTTACGTCCTCTTTAACACCACAATGGAATTACAACGGACCAGTGTGAAGACATATATAGAAGACATATATAGAATTTAAAGGATACATTTTAGCTTTTCTTGCGCTAAAGGTGCCAATAATGGTCGCCGATAAATTCATATTCATTTAAATTGATGATATTAATTAAAAAGTCGAATATAATACAATTCTATATAAAAATATAAATATTTTTTTAAAAACTGTAATTTTCGGTTTTCGGGTCAAGTGCATCCTGCATTTTTCGGTTTCGGCACCAAAATTTCCACTCGGTGCCCATCTAATCTCAATGCTGCTGATCTCCTGCAGCCACTTTATAGCTACATGCATGCCCTCCATGCCTTTCTCTGCCTTTTTAATACGGGGGAGCCCTTGAAATAATTTCAGATCTTAGTGAACCCCTGAAAATAATTTACTAGATCTTCATCTTGGGCGACATTAGAATGATAAGTGAGTTGAGATAATTAATAATGAAACAAAAAACAATTCCAAGAAAAGAAATAAAGACCGTGAAAATTGTTGTTTTCCTTTACATTGGTGGCCTGTGTGGATGTGCCCCCCAATATTGAGGGTCAGTGAAGAGTTCTCTTACATTTGTGGTCAGTAGAAAAGAGACCCATCAGATCTGAAGGGTCTCAAACTGGTGGCCCTCCAGCTGTTGCAGAACTACAATTCCCATGAGGCATTGCAAGCCTGACCGTTACAAGCATGACTCCCACAGGCCGAGGCATGGTGGGACTTGAAGTTTCACAACAGCCGGAGGGCCACCAGTTTGCAACCCCTGCTTTAGATGGATGGTCAGTGGGAGAAGGACCACCTTACATTGGTGATTATTGGAAGAGGGGCCCCATTGCAATGGTGGTCAGTGGGAAGAATGCTCCTTACAGATAACTGATAACTAAAAAGATCCCGGGTGTCAGTGGTTACTTATCTGTGAAGCAGGAGCTGCTCATTGCTCAAGGAACCCCAGGCAACCTTTTTAGGAACTCTAGGTTTCCACAGAACCCTGGCTGACTTTGGCTAACAGAACTTAAAGTTTTCTGGAATATCTTTCTGTGTATATGACATTCAACATTGCACATTTTACATTGAGATGCCTTTTGTAGGGTTGATAATTGTTAACTTTCATCTCCCTAGACTGTATACAGATGGAAGGAGTTCTCATACCCTGCGTCTCACCCTACGACAGTTCTCACCGAGCAGTAGATATTTCAATCGGGAAAGTCGCCAGTGTCCTATCCCCAAGAACGTGATTCAGAATCTGAGCAGCGGTGAGCAACCCCTGGGTGAAATGTGTTCAATGCTCGGTCAGCAGATTCTGCAGTGTTGGCTTTGGCAGTTTTTCCAGGGAATTTGAGATGAGAAGATTGACTTGCTGTGTGTCCTGGATTAGACTTCAATGATTTCCAGGAAAGTCATAATCCCAAGGTTCACTTCAAATGAGGGAAAACGAAGCATAAAACAGAAATGTTTCTGAATTTATGTCCTTGTTGCAGTTTGAGTTTTTTTTGTTTACTTGTCTGGAGAAACTGTAGACAGTAAAGCTGGCCATACATGGGACAGACTTCGGCAGGTTCAAAATTTGAGCTGTGGGTTGCCCTGTTGGCACCATCCAGCCCAAAATACCTAGATCTGCAAATCAGGAGAAATCAGGGCAGAAAACTGATGGGCAAGCAGCAAATGCATCCAATCAGATACAGCCACTGTTCAGATATTCTGAGAGCTGAGAGTGCTGGCTCAATACAATAGCTGGCAGTGTAGATTTGTCCATCCATGGAGTTTAGATGGATGGGGGGGAACCAATAGCTCCACGGCTGTGTATGGCCAGCTTTAGTGAGGGGAAATCTCAACCAATACCAATAATCTCAACCGACTCAAACCAATACAAAAAGTGTTCTAATTCTTCTCCAATGTAGTGGCGGCCTATCCATTAGAGGCCAACCCCATCCCCCCCCCCCCCCCCCCCCAATCCATGCATCTGTCCGGCCCACTAATGTACATGTAGGGCGCCTGACGCACGGATTCCAATGGGTTTTTTTTTTTTTTTTTTAGAAGCACATGATAGGCTTCAAAAATGGGTGGACTCGGCGGAGTGGGGAGATGTTGCCACCGACCAGAGAGGTGTGGTTGTTTGCCACTGCTCCAGTCTGTCTGGAACTAAGTGAAAGTGTTTTGGCTGGACATACACCTTTTGTACACAATTTACAGTATTTTTACCTTTATATTAGGTGTGATTTGTTTTTAATTGCTCTGTTACATATCCACTGTTAGGGACCTTTCACACCAACGATCCAATCTGCCTGTCGGTTTTTCAGGCGGACCTGATCGGAAGCACCATGCATTTCTATGGACCGGAAGGTGTAAATGGACTTGTGTCTATTTTATATGCGCCTACCTCTGAGTACGATCAGGTCCGCTAAAAAAAAATGGAGGACTGTGTCCTCTTAAATTTGGGCAGACTGAATCAGAGGCATCGGTGTAATCAGACAGTGGAGTCCATTTACTCCTGGACACCCATAGAGCAGAGCTGGCTCTGTCTGTGTCTGCTCTGCATAAACTGAGCGGACATGGACCTGTCATCTGCCCCACTCTGCTCTTATCAGCAGGGGATCACCAAGCAAATTCCCTGCTGATCAGAACGGAAGGCACCCATGTGAAAGGGCCCTTAGATTTCATTAGTCAATATTCCATATGTTGTGTGCTAGGGCTTTACCCATTAAATATTTAGGGGGAGCGCAAAAATATTAGGGGGTTACAGTGGCCTCAGTCCTTCAACTCGTTCATCTGCAAGTCATGTGTCAAGTCCTATTCCCTCAGCCAGTGCTCAGGCCTGTATGTCAGTGGGTTCCCAAACAATTCTACTTGGGTTTCTTCTGAGACTGCTGCAGGATCTGTATGAGGAAGTCTTGAAATGAATGGATTGCTGGACAGGGAACACTGAAGTAACCTCCTATCCTCTTCTTGTTCACCTTTCATTTCTTAGCTTGAAGTTTTGGTTTTATGTTGTTTTTTTTTTTTTTCCCTTGCGTAGAGAGTTCTTTCTCTGTTCTGGTGGAACTACTTATGAAGCTTTTTGAGAAGATGATTGATGTTAAGTCACCCTTTCACCTCACCCTTCTAAATGTCTGCTTTTCCAACCTCAAGCCTGCTCAGTCTTCAAACTCATCCCGAAACTCAATTGGATTTTACCTAACTCAAAAGAAAGCGCCATCAACAGAGGCCAGTCAGATCATAAAGGTAAGAGGACAAACGCTGTAGACTGGGTGCCATGATGACTAAGTGGTTATCGGGCATAGAAGTATCTCAGCAGTATCTCTACCTCCATGCCAATATACACACCAGGGATGTCAGTCTGTCACGGTCAGTTGTCAGGCTCAGAGACCAGATGCTATAGCAGTAGATAGGCTCCCGACTCACCTGAGTTGCGTGGTCTAAGTACTAACCAATCTTAACCAGAGCTCCTGATGGTGGAGATGGATTTTGCTGCGTGTTAATACTAGGTCGCAGTCCTCGGGTCGCTCCACCAGGAGGTGAGCAAGCCGGGGTCCAGTAGCAGATATAGCAGGTAGAGATCAAGCAGAAGTTTAGTCAGAACACAAACCAAAGTTTAGTAACAAGTGATTGCAGGTTGGGATCAAGCAGAAGTGTAGTCAAAGAACAAGCCAAAGGTCAGTAACGAGTGGTAGTAAAGGTAAGGACAACTGCGGGTATGCAAAGGAAAAAGATATAGACTGGAGAGGGCACAATAATCTGGCAAACGGGAAGTTCAGAGAAATGGCTTTAATCGGAAAGTTCATGGGAGGAGCAAAGAGTTCAAAGTTCACGAGAAACAAGAGGCAAGGCAAGACTGTCCTAGGAGATCAGATAGGGAGTTGTCCAGCATCCCCAGGTGGCACAGTGAGAAGAGCTACAGGCAGACACCACATGGGTCGCAAGTTCAGATCCGGACCCTACAACAGCCTCAACATCTCAGGTTCCTGTACACCTTATAAGCGTAAAACTCTAAGAGCCCTTTCACACTGGGGCGGTTTGCAAGCGCTAATAATAGCGCCTGCAAACCGACCCGAAAGTGCTGCTGCTTTCATTCCAGTGTGAAAGCCCCGAGGGCTTTCACACTGGAGCGATGCGCTGGCAGGACGGTAAAAAAAGTCCTGCTAGCAGCATCTTCGGAGCGGTGAAGGAGCGGAGTGTATACCGCTCCTTTACCACTCCTGCCCATTGAAATCAATGGGACGGCGCGGCTATACCGCCGTATTTAACCCTTTCTCGGCCGCTAATACCGATAATAATAGCGGCGTTTTACCGCCGACGCCGCCCCCACCCCAGTGTGAAAGGGCTCTAAGTGAGAGCTGGAGTCTGATAATAATCCTTCACAATGCTTTGGTTAGTAAGAGCCCTTTCACGCGGGGGTGGCGTCGGCGGTAAAACGCCACGGTTTTACCCCCTGCTAGCGGCCAAGAAAGGGTTAAAGACTACCGCAAAGCGCCTCTGCAGAGGCGCTTTGCCGGCGGTATAGCCGCGCCGTCCCATTGATTTCAATGGGCAGGAGCGGTATACACTCCGCTCCTTCACTGCTCCGAAGATGCTGCTAGCAGGACTTTTTTTCCCGTCCTGCCAGCGCATCGCTCCAGTGTGAAAGCCCTCGGGGCTTTCACACTGGAATGAAAGCTGGAATGAAAGCAGCGGCACTTTCGGGTCGGTTTGCAGGCGCTATTATTAGCGCAATAGCGCCTGCAAAGCGCCCCAGTGTGAAAGGGCTCTTAAAGATGAGCGATCTGGATGTCCTGGATCACTTATCGTTTACCAAATAAAGCATTGTGAAGGATTGTTATCATACTACAGCTCTCTCTTCGAACTAAGTGGTTAGCTGGCCTAAAGGGCCGTACACATGGGCTGAATATCGGGCAGACATTCGGCTCGTGTGCACGGCAGCTGATCGAACAGAAGCCGACTTAACATCCGGTTTCTGTTGAAGGGGTGTGACCTAAAAGTGTCTACCGATCGGCATTCGATCATTGGCTGAGAGCACTGACCGCAGTGTTCTGGTGGGGGGGGCAGGCCTCCCTGTCAGAACACAATAGCTCAGCAGGGAGGTTGATGTACTAACATCAGATTGTTAGTACAGGATCTCCTTCTGAGCTCTTCATTTTTTTTTTTTTTTTGGTTCAGCCCCCTTGGGTTGAACCAAAAAAAAAAAAACTGGTAGTGTGTACCAAGCTTTACTTTATATTTCAAGTTCTCTGTTCCCAGAAGGGACAGTACGCACTGGATCAGTTTATTGTGAAACTGTAACTTTTTTTTTTTTAAGCAGGGACCCCGGTGTCATATCTAATTTTTCTAATACCCTTATTTTCTAATTCCAATAATAGAGGGGTCCCATTAAACACAGTACATGGTATAGCATGTTTGGTAATCTGGGAATCCCAAAACTGACCACATTTATGTTTCAAAACCAGAATCTGCCTAACTCAATATTTTATTATTTTTTATTTTCTCTTTTTCTAAATAAGGACCCTGAAGCAAAGGCAGAGGAGGATCCCAAAGACACAGATCCTTCAAACTTCTGTTCGGTGGAAACAGATCACTCTTCTTCGCTTTCTCTCCCTGACCACATAGACATGGACGTGTTCAGTCAGCTTCCCGAGGACATTAGGAAGGAGATCCTCTCCAGCCCACAAACTGGAACAGGGCCCAAAATCAGCAGGACCACAAGGCCATCACCGTGTCCTAAAGGAATACAGAGTTTCTTTATGAAAGCCAGCTCTAGGCATCCACAGAGTTCTTGTACAGCTACAAGTTCTTCTGTATCTGAACTGCCAGTGCAAGGTCTACATAACCCGATGGACTCCGGTGACCCACCACTTTACATAAAGCACAGCTTATGTACAGACAATGAGAATGGAAACCGTGGGGATAACACCACTTGTGCCAGTTCCTCTTCTTACATTTCATGCAGCAACCAAACGAGTCAGCCCTGTGAAGCAGACATGGACTGTGCGGAATCCGGTGACAGCAGCAGCGTTTCCTTTTTTCCTAAAAGTGTGGATATGAATGTGTTTTCTCAGCTTCCAGAG
This sequence comes from Aquarana catesbeiana, assembly GCF_042186555.1. Taxonomy (NCBI): domain Eukaryota; kingdom Metazoa; phylum Chordata; class Amphibia; order Anura; family Ranidae; genus Aquarana; species Aquarana catesbeiana. The sequence goes on from NC_133324.1 coordinate 68,600,609, forward strand.
GAACTACAGAAAGAACTAATGGCTGACTGGAAGCACAAAGGACTCACTCCCAAAATTCCTGCCATGAAATTGCAGGAGAAAGCGAAGAACGCCAAAGGTCAAAGGCCAAAATCCTCAGCAAAGCTGAACAACCTGCTAAACTATTTTAAACCAGGTTGAAGCAAGTTGTTGATGGCAATTAAAGTGAACCTGTTCTTTCCTTATGCAAGTCACTTAACTGATTCCCTCCCCAGCCGCACATGCTCATCTTTCCTTTGCTTCCCTGATAAGTTCAGCCAGTCTTCCTTACTGCTACTTTAAGACAGTCTGTATACAAAATGGTGGCAACCACCCCAATTTATAATTAGCCTTTGCAGTAAGGCACACATGGAAGGGCAAAGCGCATCACAAACAAACATATTTCCCAGCCAGCCTGCAAGCAAACTAAATTGGCCCTGCCTAACAGTTCACGTTAAATCGGAGGGTACTCTGTATACTGCGGTCCTACCATCCCTGCACCTTTATGGAGAAGTGGGCTCCCTCCAGGCAAACCTTCTCTTGATTTATCCACAACACAAGAAAGGTGCAACGTTTCGGAGTCACGCAGGACCCCTTCGTCAGGCATGTGATGTCATCACATGCCCGACGAAGGGGTCCTGCGTGACTCCGAAACGTTGCACCTTTCTTGTGTTGTGATCTGGGGCTGGGGAAAAAAATCGATTTAAATCTTGAATCGAGTTGAGAGGTCAAGTCGATTCAAAATTTAAGCAAATGGATTTTTTTTTAGATTTTTCTTTTTTTTACCGAGCCGGTCCTGAGGAGCTGCGGGCAGGAGTTTTAAGGCAAAGTCGCGGCTTCGGCCTAGTCCGCGGCGGCCTCGGGAACTAGGCTGAAGCCGCGGCCTCACTTAAACTCCTGCCTGCAGCTCCCCAGGAACGGCGCTGACACTGTGCCGGTCCTGAGGAGCTGCGGGCAGGAGTTTTTAGGTGAGGCGGCACTTTTGGCCTAGTCCGCGAGACCGTCGCGGACTAGGCCGAAGCCGCGGCCTCGCCTAAAAACTCCTGCCCGCAGCTCCTCAGGACCGGCGCGGTGTCCAAAAAAAAACTTGAATCGAATAGTGAATCGAGTTTGTGATTTAAAAAAAAAAAAAAAAAAAAAAAAAGATTTTTTTTATTTTTGAGAAAATCTCCCAGCCCTATTGTGATCATGCAATAAACTACCCGTTTGGACACCACTTTGTGCCGATCCTTGGTGTTCTGGCAAATATCTACTTTATGGAGAAGTGGGCTCCCTCCAGGCAAACCTACCCTTGATTTATCCATTGCTGTTTATGCTCCAATTCGGAGACTCTCAAAACTATAGCATTAGGACTGCAATATACAAAGGAACCTTGACGTACGCACTGTGGCTTCCACTTATAGTTGCAAATGTGTGCAACAAAATCCTCTGATTTAACGTGAACTGTTAAACTGTATGGACCCTGTCTAACAATTCATCAAAGGTTTCGTTGCACACATTTGCAAATCTATGTGGAAGCCGCACTGCCCACGTCAAGGTTCCTCTCTATATTGCGGTCCTAACTCTATGGTTTTGAGAGTCTCCGAATTGGAGCATAAACAGCAATGGATAAATCAAGGGTAGGTTTGCCTGGAGGGAGCCCACTTCTCCATAAAGTAGATATTTGCCAGAACACCAAGGATCGGCACAAAGTGGTGTCCAAACGGGTAGTTTATTGCATGATCACAATAGGGCTGGGAGATTTTCTCAAAAATAAAAAAAATCTGTGAGGAGGGATAGCCATCTGTAATCTCCAAACCACAACTTGAAGTTGAGGACTCTATCTCCGCCCTGTGTTGCAGCACTAGGTGTGGGAGTTGGACAAGCACCAGCACTATCACATGGAAGGAAGGGGTGTGTGTCACGTGCTTCCCATACCTAGAAGTATGGGGTATTTCTCTCCACTCCCAGCAGCAGAGCAGCAAGGAAGCAAAGGCCAGGTGAGTATGTGCAACAGGTAGGACATCTATTAAGAGAAACCGTTGCCTTGCCCTGCGTGGAGAAAGCAAAAATTAATTTTATAGAGGCCATTGTCACCCACCCATTGAGGGCATAGCGAAAATGTCGACTAACAGCCCAGCCGGTAAGAATAACATGCTGAGGAGGACCATTAGCAAGCACTGTCACTCTAAGCTGTATGAGCAAAGTGTCATTGTCTCCCTACCTGAATTTTGTTTAAATTACAGAAAAATGTGATGCTTAAACAGAGCCTGTAAAGCCATTTTTCCTTATTTTGTACATAGTAAAATCTTTTTGACCTTTCTATTAAAAAATATACCAGTTTATTCTTTTTTTTTTTTTTTGGATGTGGGAGATTGGGTGCTTGACTAGTTTTAAAGAACAGCTTCAGGCAATCCGTACTCACAGAAAACTGCTCCTGCTCATCTAGGAATCATTACATGGAGACACCTAAAAGTGGACCTGTACTGTATAAGGTCTGTCAAAAAAAGCAAGCAGAAGACCAAGCACTAAGAACTAGTAATGCTAAGTTTTTTCCCCTCACTTGGCCTAATTCTGCGCTGTGTCTTTGTGTGGGGGTGGCCATATTGGTAGAGGTTTAGCAGAGCTATTCAAGCCCAATGATTGATGGACTAATGACTGGTGGGATAATATTTAAAGTGGTTGTTAAGCCACTCTAACCTGTATAACCATCAGCACTGCCTACTTTTGTAGTATCCCCCTCTATGTGCGATTTATAAAAATAATTGCTGCAAATACCTCATTTCACTGCCGAGATTGCGATCACATGACTGGCCAGCTTTCTCCTTTCCTTCTCTGAGAGATGCAGCGGGCGGGGCTGAGATTCCTCTGCTGATGTCAGTCTGGAGTGGAGGAGGAGAGAGCTGGCTGGTCATGTGATCGCAATCTCAGCTCTTAAATGAGGTATTTACAGCATTTATATTTATAAATCATTCACAGAGGGGGACACTGCAATAGGAGGAAGTGCTGATGGGGGCGGCTCACACATACACACACACAGACAGAGAGGTGATGGGGGAGGACGACACAGGAGCAGAGAGGAGAGCCAATAGCTGGCTGCTGATGATGGAGGCATGTAAACTGACCACGGTGTCTGGTCTCAGTCGCCATGGTACACTGTGGTCAGTTTACAGAGGGCTGGGGAGAAACTGGTAGGATCAGCCAGGTTTTTTAGGTGTTACAGGGGGCCAAATGACACAGGACAAGCACTGTGTCATATAACATGCTTTAAAGGAGCGGGTTCCATTTTTTTTTTTTTTTTGGATTAACAAACTCCTTAACAAGCATTAGGTAGGGGTGGAGAAAGCGCAGATTCACAGAATGAATTAAACAGAAGCAGGGAGATCTTTGCACTGCAGCTCCTTTAGGTATAGCTTTCTCTCCAGCAAGGAGAACAGTGATCTGCACAGTAGTGGCATCACCATATCTCAATTCAAATCTCCTAAAACTGCAGTGCCTTAGATGAGCTCACACTGCAGATATACAGCCACCAGACAGAAAAGGAAATGCACTGCTGTTTTTCAGGAGAATTTCAAGGCAGGAAGTAAATCTTTTGGGATATTGCTTAGGCACAATTAACATTTCTATATATTGCCTGTAACATAGCACATGTTCACTTTTTAAGTTCAGTTCCACTTAAAGGAAACCATGATTTTTTTTTTTTTTTTTTTTTTTGTGGTAAAATTTTACAGACTGATCTACCTTTCTGTTTGTTTGTTTCGCTCGGTCTGCTTTGAGAGCTTTCTGCTGGGTTGAAAATCTGACTGCTGACAGAAGGTACATGTGCTGCCAGCTTGTTTTGAGGATCCAATTAGGGGACAAACTGTTAGAGACTGACTTGAGATTAGTTAGTGGTTTGGATGAGCAGATGTTTTGTTTTAAGCTATGAGCTCCTCCTGCATTGAACTGTGTTGGCTGTCTTGCAGTATAAAAGTGCAGGTCAAACCTGCGCTAGTACTGTTCCAGGGTGCATATTTATATATTCGTAGCCCTTGAAATTGTCCACATTTTGTCATTTTACAACCAAAAACGTAAATGTATTTTAGTGTTTTGTTTTTTTTTTTTGTGATAGACTAACGCAAAGTGGCCCATAATTGTGAAGTGGAAGGAAAATGATAAATGGGTTTCAACATTTTTTACAAATAAATATGTGAAAAGTGTGGCGTACATTTGTATTCAGCCCCCCTGAATCAATACTTTGTAGAACCACCTTTCGCTGCAATTACAGCTGCAAGTCTTTTTGGGGATGTCTCTACCAGCTTCGCACATCTAGAGAGTGACGTTTTTGCCCATTCTTCTTTGCAAAATAGCTCAAGCTCTGCCAGATTGGATGGAGAGTGTCTGTGAACAGCAATTTTCAAGTCCTGCCACAGATTCTCATTTGGATTTAGGTCTGGACCTTGACTGGGCCATTATAACACATGAATATGCTTGGTTCTAAACCATTCCATTGTAGCTCTTGCTGTATATTTAGGGTCGTTGTCCTGCTGGAAGGTGAACCTCCGCCCCAGTCTCAAGTCTTTTGCAGACTCTAACAGGTTTTCTTCTAAGATTGCCCTGTATTTGGCTCCATACATCTTCCCATCAACTCTTACCAGCTTCCCTGTCCCTGCTGAAGAAAAGTTTCCCCACAACATGATGCTGCCACCACCATGTTTCACGGTGGGGATGTTGTGTTCAGGGTGATGTGCAGTTAGTTTTCCACCACACATAGCGCTTTGCTTTTAGGCCAAAAAGTTCAATTTTGGTCTCATCTGACCAGAGCACCTTCTTCCACATGTTTGCTGTGCCCCCCACATGGCTTCTCACAAACTGCAAACAGGACTTCTTATGACTTTCTTTCAACAATGGCTTTCTTCTTGCCACTCTTCCATAAAGGCCAGATTTATGGAGTGCACAACTAATAGTTGTCCTGTGGACAGATTCTCCCACCTGAGCTGTGGATCTCTTCAGCTCCTCCATAGTTACCATGGGCCTTTTGGCTGCTTCTCTGATTAATGGTCTCCTTGCCCGGCCTGTCAGTTTAGGTGGACGGCCATGTCTTGGTAGCTTTGCAGTTGGGATATTTTTTTATAACCTAACCCTGCTTTAAACTTCTCCACAACTTTATCCCTGACCTGTCTGGTGTGTTCCTTGGCCTGCATGATGCTGTTTGTTTACTAAGGTTCTCTAACAAACCTCTGAGGGCCTCAAAGAGCAGCTATATTTATTCTGAGATTAATTTACACACAGGTGGACTCTATTTACTAATTAGGTGAATTCTGAAGACAATTGGTTCCACTAGATTTATCATTTTCCTTCCACTTCACAATTATGTGCCACTTTGTGTTGGTCTATCGCATAAAATCCCCCCCCCCCCCAAAAAATTAAAGTTTTTGGTTGTAACATGACAAAATGTGGAAAATTTCAAAGGGTATGAACACTTTTTCAAGGCACTGTAGCAATTTTGTATCTAGCTGTTTGCTTGAAGAGAAGCGTGAAGTGCTCTTTGCTGAGAACAGGTTGAACAACATACCTAAAGTGTACTCTACTGTATAATGGCTTTTCCATCAGATTACAGTATTTGCAGATGATGCACGTTCATTCAGAGATCCTGTGGCACCGTCACCAGTGTTCGAAAATCTGTTATCGTAAAAATGTAAATATCCTTGGACCTTCCTGTAATAAATGGAAAAAATCTGCCCCATCATGTCCGCACTACAGAAAGACTAAGGCCACATAGATGGGAACATTCTGCAGGTCAGTATTCAGGCAGACCTTCTACAGTACACCTTAAAATGGAACTTTATGAAACAAAATAAAGTTGGCCAACAGGCAGGATTTTTAATGCAGAATAATACTATGTCGCTTCTGTATTAAAGTTTCTTGCCTGTCTGCTAAGTTGCCTGTCGGCAACTTGCTGTACAGTTTTGGCACTGCCGAGATGAATTCATTCCTCTGCATGCACAAGAGTGATGTCATCTCAGCTCGGCCAATTAAAGCAGCCAAAGATCAGGAAGGCCGTGGCCGAAGATGTCAGTGGCCGGCCAGGAGCCCCAGGACAGCTCAGTGCTGGTGAGTAGAGTTCCACTTTTAAGGACAAGATTCCTTTAACTCAGACAATCACCATCTGCTCCAGACTTCATTGTGTCATAGTGGTTAGATCTTGTATTTGGAACAGGTTTCACAAACTTTCACACCATCATGTTCTTGAACAATCAACATCTGCCTTGACACATTCCAAGGATGACTGGATTATTAATGGCTGGGTACATTCCTGACAATTATTAGAACTGAGGAAGCCACGTGGAGGAGTGGTGAAAGTCTGCGACTTTAAAGTTGAATGTGACCACTGCTATCTGTATCAGGACCTAGATGAATGAAATCTTGCAGACAAGGTCACAGACTCGCTGCTGGTGGTGGAGTCATTTACACGTGATAAATTAGATACACTTGCATTAGGTTATTATTAATGGCGATGTCGTTTGTGGGGATCAAAGGATATCCTCCCAGCATATAAGAAAAAGTAAGTTCCCATTTAGATCTCACGGTTGGCATCTGAGTAGACATTCTAGCATGTAATAAACTGGTATAAAAACTGATATGAGCCCATGAAATCCATGTAATGCTTGCATTCCAATCACACGGAAGTTGAATACTTTGGCAATCTTCCTAGCAAACTAATCTGAAGCATTGGCTTGGCAGAAGGTATCTGAATGAGAATGACTGTGACCATAAATATTCATCTGACAGCTCTTCTAATGACTTTGTCAGGTATATGGAGCCTATTATTAGACCAGTATATTTATTAATTCCCAGACTGCCAGTGTTCGGAATCTGAGCTAGAACGTAACTCAGGAAAAATTGGATTGGCCCGCAGTCTAGCTTCTGGTGGACGGTATCTACGTAATTACTTATTACTTTCCTGGTTAGTGCCTGCAGGGCCAGCTCATGAAAGGGGAGTCAGCTGGCCTTTGATGTTTCTCTCTAGGAAGGAAAAAAAGATCTGCATTTCAAATCACTTGACCAATTAATGGCTTAAAGCTGAACTCCAGGGAAGCAGCTAAATATATGGATGCAAAACATATTTAGGAGCTAAGGATGGTAAAGATAGGATTTTGGGATTATAGCGGCGCCACATATACAGAGAGATATATACTAACATATTAAAAAATATATACATTTTTATTACATGAATAAAAAGGGTTCATAAAAGTAGATACAGAGTATACTTACAAAACTGTTGTACTGGCCAAAGTATCCATATAGATAAGGTGGTCACTGATGAAAGGTCATGTCCCTACATGTTTCTCCATCAATGGCTTCTTCAGGGGATTATACAGACCACCTCTTACCACTCTTCTTGTCACCCATCCATAAAGGCCAGATTTGTGGAGTGTACGACTAATAGTTGTCCTGTGGACAGATTCTCCCACCTGAGCTGTGGATCTCTGCAGCTCCTCCAGAGTTACCATGGGCCTCTTGGCTGCTTCTCTGATTAATGTTCTCCTTGCCCGGCCTGTCAGTTTAGGTGGACGGCCATGTCTTGGTAGGTTTGCAGTTGTGCCATACTCTTTCCATTTTCGAAAGATGGATTGAACAGTGCTCCTTTGGATGTTCAAAGCTTGGGATATTTTTTTTTATAAACTAACCGTGCTTTAAACTTCTCCACAACTTTATCCCTGACCTGTCTGGTGTGTCCCTTGGCCTTTAGGATGCTGTTTAATCACTAAGGTTCTCTAACAAACCTCTGAGGGCTTCACGGAACAGCTGTTTTTATACATGATATTTATTTTACTAATTAGGTGACTTCTGAAGGCATTTGGTTCCACTAGATTTTAGTTTGGGGTATCAGAGTAAAGGGGGCAGTATACAAATGCACGCCACATATTTATTTGTAAAAAAAATTAAAAACCATTTATAATTTTCCTTCCACTTCACAATTATGTGCCACTTTGTGTTGGTCTGTCACATAAAATCCCAATAAAATACATTTACATTTTTGGTTGTAACAAGACAAAATGTGAAAATTTCAAGGGGTATGAATACTTTTTCAAGGCACTGTAGAATCGGACCAGTGCTGGATCACAGGGTAGGGGGTCTGTGGGACACAGTGTCAGAGATAGGGCAGATATTGCAGCATTGGTTTGATGCATAATGAAAATATGGTGTAGGAATCAAGCCGGTCTTACCCATTAATTCATTTCTTACAGGATGGTCTGAAAATTTAATTTAGAGTTAAAGTAAATCTAAATCCAATTACTAAAGTCGTATTTAATATTTGACATGTTATGTAATTTGTTAATTTGTTTTCAATCATTTTCATTCTGCAGCTTTAGTTAAAATAATTCCTGCTGATTGCTCTGGTTGGTATGAAAGTTCTTGCTCAGGTACTTCCTGTTATAGGGTGACAACACTGTCCCTGTCTCCCAAATGTGCTCCTGCATTTTTACCCTGTCATATGCACCCCTGGTGGAAACTATAAATGGCCATGAAAACACACATTGTGCAGGCATTGTCCTCCACTCCCCCTGAGCATACCCTAATAACCTCTACCTCACTCTGAGGGACCTCAGTTTTTGGATGGTTTTCTTAGGTGATGAACCTCTTCTCCCTTCCAGAGCAATCATTCTATGGTGGTCCATCCCTAACTAACCAAGATGCCAAATGGGATAGGTAAAGCCTGGATCCTAAATAGAGGTCAGCAACATAGACAGGTTCAGTCTGTACTGGACCAATATTGTAGCCTCACTCAGTGCATGTTTCCTGAATAGAGTTCGCTTCTAGATTAAAACTCGGGAAACTGGGAACTGTGCTCTCCAGCCTTACCTTCACCTAGAATACCTAGGCCTCATTCTGGACACACCCCAGAGCTAACACTTTAAAGAATAAACGACCCCAAGCACTTTTACGTGCTTCCAATCAGTGGTTGTTTCCTGGTCGCTGATCTTCACTTCACACTTTCTCCAAGTTCTACCAGATGGACAGCTACTGCGGATGCAATTTTGCCAAAAGGTTCTTGCAGCGGCATTCTGTATTGGGTCCATTGATCCTTGTTATTGTTGTGCCTGTTGGAACAGTTTTGTTTGCCTTCTTGTGTCCCACCCTTCTTTTTCTTTGTATGGGGACGTCCAATGCTCTTTGTATATCCCATCTATGGTTTTTCCCAATATGGCCTGTATTGTATAATTGGGATAAAAAATAATTTTGGCTTGCTTGTGAATTCCATATCTTGGAGTACAATACAGGACAGTCTGCATCTAGGGCTGATCACTTGCAGGTAATCGCTGCATGAGCAATTGCATGCATGCGGCCACGATTAGCTGCGGGAGCTGGCAGCCTCCTATTGCTTTCAATGGGACTGCCTCTGCAGATAATTGCCGGAAATCCCCTCTGGGGTTCTTGCATGTAGTCATTGTTGGATATAAAGTATTCGCATGTACCCTTGCTCTGCACCACTAGCTCAAACTCTCACGGAGTGGAGTAGGGTTTTAAGACTCCCAGTGGACATGTCCAGCAAAGCTTTGCCAGCATCTAAACCCCTGAAGGTAGCAGCCTCTTACCCAGGGTCTATAAATATCAAGCCTTTGTTCTGTGCTGTATGGTACTTACAGATATGGAATTTACAGGTAAGTCAAAATTCCTTTTTTATTATACACATTGTTTTAGCAAACTAAATTTAACCCATTAAGGGTTTACTTCTATTTTAAGTGCATCTCAGAGTCTGATAACATCAGGGTTGAGCTTCTTAATAGAGTGAGGTTTATGAGGGGACCATATCAGTTTTTTAAAGAAAACACATGATGCATGGATTTTATGGAATTGTAAACGTTCCTGCTTATGATTTATAGGTTCTGTTTTAAAGCCTTGGAAGGGAGTGCTGCACCTTTGGCCACATTCACAGTATTTATGTGTTGCAAGGTTGTATCTTCACAGACCTGTCAAGTCACCTTGGTAACTTGGCAGTCGCACAATATTTGGGGGTGACCTCCAGCATAGCTCCCAACTGTCCCTGATTTCGAGGGACTGGCCCCGATTTGGAAAAAAGTCCCTCTTTCGTCCTCTATTGTCCCTCATTTTGGTATGATCTCTATAGTTGTATATAAAATGGACTATTTATCTTTCAAAAAGTGTTTCACAGTATTAAACCTTTCATCCAATTTCTAAATTGCTGCATTTGTAAATTTCAAAACCAGTATAAAGGAATAGTAGTGGTAAAAAAAAAAAAGACTTGCCCATTTATGTGTATCATCATAATCATTTTTGTGTATACCGTAATTATCCTTTAAGGGGGCATGACAGGGAGATGTATCCTATGCCTACATACTTTTGTTAATATGTGTCCCTCGTTCCCATCTCAAAAAGTTGTGAGGTATACCTCCAGGGAGTTAAAAAAAAATCTACTTCCCATGCCCTATTATTTCACCGTGGACGGTCTTTTCTATAATACTTCCTCCAGTAAGAGGTTTGCTTTTTGGTAAAATGGTGGCTGAGTTTCAGGAAAATTCAGCTCTGGCTGGAGTACGCCGATATGTATAATGCCCCGTACACACGGTCGGACTTTGTTCGGACATTCCGACAACAAAATCCTAGGATTTTTTCCGACGGATGTTGGCTCAAACTTGTCTTGCATACACACGGTCACACAAAGTAGTCAGAAAATCCGTTCATTCTGAACGCGGTGACATAAAATATGTACGTCGGGACTAGAAACGGGGCAGTGGCCAAAAGCTTTCATCTCTTTATTTATTCTGAGCATGCGTGGCACTTTGTCCGTCGGATTTGTGTACACACGATCGGAGTTTCCGACAATGGATTTTGTTGTCGGAAAATTTTATCTCCTGCTCTCAAACTTTGTGTGTCGGAAAATCCGATGGAAAATGTCCGATGGAGCCTACACACGGTCGGAATTTCCGACAACACGCTCCGATCGGACATTTTCCATCGGAAAATCCGACCGTGTGTACGGGGCATTAGTGTGCATGGTGAGCCCTAGTAATGGGAGATGGAGGTGGTGAGCTGGAGAAATTTGTGCAGCTATTGGTGTTATGTTTGGCATTAGATGGATATAGGGTTGTGTCACAGGTTTTGGGCTCATGTCAATGGCATTAGTTTGAAATGTTTCTAAGATCGTTCAGAATTCATTTTCCTGCAGGTGACATACCTCTGACTTGCATTTGACCTGTTTCAATCAGCCTTTGCATTCCTGTACAACAGTGGTATCCAAACTGTGGCCCGGGGGGCAGATGTGGCCCTTTGCTTGCTCTTATCTGGCCCTTGGGGCATTTGTTCCCCTACTATGAGCAGCAGTGGGGCATAGTTCCTGCCACTCACACCGATAATGGGGTACTATTCCTCCCACTGACACCAACAATGGGACACTACTCCTCCCACTGATACCAATGTTGTGGCACTATTTCTCCCACTGACACCAACAATGGGGCACCATTCCTCCCACTGACACCAATGATGAGGCCCAATTCCTCCTACTGACACCAATGATGGGACATAATTCCTCCCACTGATACCAACGATGGGGCACAATTCCTCCCACTGAAATCAATGATGGGGCACTATTCCTTTCACTGATACCAATGATGGGGCACTATTCTTCCCACGGACACCAATCACAAGGCACTATTCCTCCCACTAATACCAAAGATGGGGCATTGTTTACTCCCACCGACACCAATGATGGAGCACTATTCCTCCTACTGACACCAATGATGGGGCACTATTCCTTCTGTAGCCCTGCCCCGGTAGGGGTTGCTGAGTATACTCTTCCCCAGGCCTCCCTTTGATTATCCTGCAGCCAGACACTTGGGTATTTTTACACTACTTGGGTATTTTTACACTATCACCCGCACACATTTCAACTCATTATCCAATGATCAGTCTAGGGCAGTGATGGCAAACCTTGGCACCCCAGATGTTTTGGAACTACATTTCCCATGATGCTCATGCACTCTGCAGTGTAGCTGAGCATCATGGGAAATGTAGTTCCAAAACATCTGGGGTGCCAAGGTTCACCATCACTGGTCTAGGGTATCTGGTTTTTTTTTGGTATTTATTAGAACTTGGATAGGAGAAGGGATTAGTGGGATACTCCAACTTGAACTATGCACAGATGAGGACAACTCTCACTTGACCCCATTAAATTGAATCAGACAGCAGATTCACTGCTGGACCACATTATAGCTGTGTGGGAGGATAAGTCCTTTGCTTGCTCTGACACCACTTTTCTTCAGGACACTCACCAGGATTCCCTTTGGCTGACACCCGTCCACTGACTTCACTAGCCTGAAGGGATGGCCCTCACAGGATAGGCCCCTAGATGCAGATCTGTACTCACAGTAGCCAGTAACAGATCCTTCTAGACGCGTCTCCCTCCTAGTCAGCTCTACATCTGGGTTGCAGCTTCTGCAGTTCTGGCCCTCAGGTTGACCACCCGAGGCTGCATGGTAGCCTATACAGAGGGGGGCAGCAGACCCCTCCCTCCGGGACCCCGCTTTCCAGCCGAAGACCCCGCGCCCGTGTGCTCTAGGCATATATACAGTCACCCAGCATGCCTTGAGGCACCTTCTTCTGCCAATGGCCAGGGCTGTAACTACGCCTATGCTCCCATTTTTTAGGTTTCCTCCCACTGTCCAATATGCCTCGTCCTATTGGACCAGTGTGATACAGGCAGAAAACATGAGCAGCGTCTGAGCACAATGAGAAGACCCTATCAATGGATCACTGCTCTCTTGTAGGCAGAGAGCACCTAAATGTACCTAATAGCCTCCCTGTTAGGCAGGGAATCCCAAAACGATACTCTCTATCTAGCACCAATTCCTCCCACTGATATCAATCATGGAGTTTAGAGGTCGACCGATATATTGGCCGATATTTGGCTTTTTTTACTTAATCGGCATCAGCCGATTGTGCTGATAAAAAAAGCCAATTATAACTTCAGCAGGACTTGCAAATGACTTCTGTAATAGAAGTCAATGCAAGTTTCCTGAGGTTATCTGTGGAGAGAATTCTCTCCTCCCTGGGCAGCCTGCCAAGTCTGATAAGAAGATACATTGTATCTTTTCAGGTTCTTTCATCAATGAGCTGAACTCATGTGTAGAAGCTCTCAGTTTAACCATTTAAAGACTAAATATTTTCTGACATTTGTTGCTTACAAGTAAAAATCCTGTATTTTCTGCTAGAAAATCACTTAGGACCCCCAAACATTATATATATATATTTTTTAGCAGAGACCCTATGGAATAAAATAGCGGTTGTTGCAATATTTTATGTCACACGGTATTTGCGCAGCGGTCTTTCAAACGCAATTTTTAAAAAAAAAAATACACTAATGAAAAAAAAAAAATAAGCAGTAAAGTTAGCCCATTTTTTTTCGTCCAAAAGTTTTGATTACCTGTTTTTGTGTATGTAATATTTAAGATATCGTTATTTTTTTTTTTTTAATCTAAATTATACATACAAGTAAACTGATTGGAGGTTTGTTTTGTTTAATAAATGTTTAAATGTAAAAAATTTTCTGTATTACTTAAGGCTGCTTTCACACTGGAGCGGGCATGCGTTGACGGTAAAGCGATGTTAGTTTTAGCGGCGCTTTACCGTCGTTTTAGCTGCGCTATTCGGCTGCTAGCGGGGCGCTTATAACCCAGCTAGGGGCTGAGGAAGGGGTTAAATGCGCCCCTGAAGCGCTGCTGCCGAAACGCTTTGCAGGCGCTTTGGCAGCGGTACGCATTCTTTTCCAATGGGCAGGAGTGGTGGTATACACCGCTCCAAAGATGCCGCTTGCAGGACTTTTTTTAAACATCCTGCCAGCTCATCGCCTCAGTGTGAAAGCACTCGGGATATCACACTGAGACTACAGGGGAGCTGTTTTACAGGCGCTATTTTTAGCCCAAAAGCGCCTGAAAAACGCCCCAGTGTGAAAGGGGTCTAACTGTTAGATTTTATGAGATGAGGGGAAAAAAAAGAAAAAACAAAACGGCCTAATATATCGGCCCAAAAAAATCGGCATCACATATCGGCCATCGGCCACCGCGATTTCTAAATATCGGCATCGGCCAGAGAAAAACCCATATCGGTCGACCTCTAATGGAGTTATATTCCTCCCACTGACACCAATGATGGGGCACTATTCCTCCCGCTGACACCAATCATCGGACACTATTCCTGCAACTAATACCAAAGAAGGAGGAATTGTTTACTCCCACTGACACCAGGACATTTTTTTACTCCTGCTGGCCACAGTCCAGTCCCACTAAATTTTGAAGGACAGTAAACTGGCCCCTCTGTTTAGAAGGTTTGGACTCCCGCTGTAGACTATTATGAGAATGTAAAAGCCAGACTCAACTGGCCCAAAGGGAGAGCCGGGGCTTGTGGGGCATCCAGGGTATCTAAGCCCAGGTGTCCTGGGCTGGTGGGGGTGATCTGTTATGTTTGTTACTGTGCAAAAGCCGTGAAGTTCTAGCAATAAAAATGATCATCCTGGGCAGAATGTAATGGACATGTACAGGCACATCAGTGATAGGAGTGGAAAGGCAGATGATTATATTGGCATTCCCTGTTTATCTATAGTCTGTGCTTTATAAGACATCTACAGAAGGTTAGACAAAATACCAGCATGTAAGCCCACATCATTTAATTCCTTAGTAGTTTGAGAATTTTAGCATAGGACAAAGAAGTCTAGCTATCAATAAGAAATCGCTGTGAGGATAAAATCATCTTGTCAGAACTCTTGAGTTGCTACAGTCAATTTTTCACAATATTTTCTCTTTGCATTCTTTAAGGGGTGCTCCCATCCTTTTTCAGCTCACCAGACTTCATGACCAGAAGTCGCGGACCTTCTGACATTGCACAGAGGAGAGGGAGTGGTACAGACAGAGTTTGCACAGCCCCCACCTCGCATATTTGAGGACTCCATTATCCTTCTCCTGCAAACCCCCACTTTCATTGGGCCCGGAATGTGGGGATGAGGCCCTTATCCCCATCAATGTATTTTTTTCCTGTAGGACCTCCCTTAAAAATCCATACCAGACCCCTATCTATCTTATTTGACTGGTCATAGTTCGGGAAGGGGGCTCATGCTAGCTGCCCCTTCCTTTCCTGGCTTTCCAGGCAGCATGTCTGGATAAGAGTCTGGTATGGATTTTGTGGGGAAACGCAGGTTGATGTTGTTTTTGCCTGGGGTCCCCCAGGATTGCTTTGAAGTCATTTCTGCATCAGGTGAAAAAAATTTCACCCTTTTAATCCACCTCCATGCTGTCCCCTAATTTGGATAATTTTAGGGATCTAACAAAAAAAATCCTGCAAGCCGATTGGTTTCTATGCAGAGCTGCACCAGATTTTGCACTCTCCAATTTTAGTAAATTGACCCAATTGTGTCTATGCTGCTGTGATGTCATCATGCATAGCTTCTACTGTCCCTCAACTGCCCCTCTTCTAGAAGATGTACCTGGTCTGGTACACAGTAAAGATCTCTACAAAAACGTATTATTTCACTAGTAAAAGTGTAAACCTTTCTTCCAACCTCTAACTTCGGCGTCTCCAAACTTTTCAGTCCGAGGTCCACATCATGTATTTTACAATAATAACCATGCAGCACACTAGTAATAAACTAAGCAAAAAAAGATTCAGTCAGACAGCACAATCCCACAAGTGGCAAGCACAGAAGAAGTGCTATGGGAAACCTTCTAAGTTTAACTCAAATCAACTGGAATATCGAGATGGCATCCAACTGATGGAGAGCTGGACAAGCCGGTGTTCTGCCGAGAAAGTTCCCCTCGGCGGATAAGGAACCCCCCTCATTGCGCAGTAGGAACAACAAGGGAGCCGCCGAAAAGAGCCAAAGCTGTACACGGCGCCTGCATGCGAAGACTATGCTACGCTCGCTACGCTTCGGGCACGGCCTCGCTGCGCTCGACATATTATTATTCTAACTCTGTGTCCACTTGGATGGTGGGGCTTTAACGTGGACATAGGGTAGAATGTAGTACGCAGGCGCCGTGTACAGCTGACTCAGGTGTTCAGCTTCGGCTCTTTTCGGCGGCTCCCTTGTTGTTCCTACTGCGCAAGCGCTGCGCCTACGCAGTAGAGGGGGGTCCTTTTCCGCCGGGGGAGCTTTCTCGGCAAGACACCAGCCCTATATACGCCCCACTCGGTCGGCGTCTGACGTCACCGACCGAGTGCGGACGAAGGGAGGCCACTGCGCATGCGCCAGAGGGCCCTCCGTTTGCCCACAGATACCAGGATGCCAAGCGGCAGACATAGGGTACCACATGACGGATAGGGCAGAACGGGATAAAGGGATGGACCAAGGCCCTGTTTTAACCCATTCAGTTCCAGCCATTCATGCCATGCTAGTTAGGAAACCTCAGACAATTTCCTACCTAAATCTTAGGGGTGGGACCAAGATCAAACAAGTCCTTCAGATGTAAAAAGTAATCATAGTTTAAAAACAAATAGGTTATATCATTTTTACCTTTTTAAAATTAAGATACACTATATTACCAAAAGTATTGGGACACCTGCCTTTACACACACATGAACTTTAATGGCATCCCAGTCTTAGTCTGTAGGGTTCAATATTGAGTTGGCCCACCCTTTGCAGCTATAACAGCTTCAACTCTTCAGATGAAGTTTGAAATAGCATATTAAGAACCAATTGACCAAGACATACCAAGACATTTTGGACAATTTCATGCTCCCAGCTTAGCGGGGACAGTTTGGGGATGGCCCCTTCCTGTTCCAACATGACTGCACAACAGTGCACAAAGGTCCATAAAGACATGGATAAGTGAGTTTGGGGTGGAGGAACTTGACTGGCCTGCACAGAGTCCTGACTTCAACCCGATAGAACACCTTTGGGATGAATTAGAGCGGAGACTGCGAGCCAGGCCTTCTCGTCCAACATCAGCGCCTGACCTCACAAATGCACTTCTGGAAGAGTGGTCAAACATTCCCATAGACACACTCCTAAACCTTGTGGACAGCCTTCCCAGAAGAGTTGAAGCTGCTATAGCTGCAAAGGGTGGGCCAACTGAATATTGAACCCTATGGACTAAGACTGGGATACCATTAAAGTTCATGTGCGTGTAAAGGCAGGCGTCCCAATACTTTTGTTAGTATAGTGTATTTAAATGTTAAATTAAGATTTGATAATGGACGTATCCATGCTTCAATGTATGAAGTATATACAAGTACAAATACAATTGCTCTGCATTTGTTTACTGGTCCTGCAAAACGCAACTGAGATACATTGTTTGTGAATACAATCGTATTTCGATCACTCAGATTATGAGATTACTTTGTGAAAATGGGTGATCGATAACGTATGACTGTAAGTTACGATCTTATGTTGACTATCAATTGAAATCCACTTTCCCGCATGTGGCATATCAATCAAAGGATTTGTTGACTATAGATCTATTTTTCCTACAGATCAGGAAGAGACTGATTATAAAAGGAATCGCTCATTTATCATTCATTACGTGTATGCAATTTTTTGCTTATATTTTGAATTTTGAAAAAAATAAAAAAAATAAAAATGATATATACAAAAAAAAAAAAAAATAATACAAATATTTAAAAAATGTATTTAAAAATAATAAATATTACAAATAAAATATATAAATATATTATAAATAATAATTTTATTAAATATTACAAATAATTTTATATAGTAAAAATTAAAAAAAATAAAAACATTTAAAAAATGTTTTTTTAAATATAAAAAAATTAAATATTACAAATAAAAAAGTATTGAAAAATATATTTAAAATTTGAAATTATAGATTGTTTTTTTCCTATCGATCAGTAAGAGAACGATCAGAAATTGTTTTCGTTATATTTTTAAATGATATTTCCTCTGATTTCTCCTGTATTGAATTGTATTGTAACTGTACTGTCTGCCCTCATGTTGTTGTAAAGCTCTGCGCAAACTGCTGGCGCTATATAAATCCTGTATAACAATAATTATTATTATTAGGGCCCTCTGATTCCTCCGGTATTGAATTGTATTGTAACTGTACTGTCTGCCCTCATGTTGTTGTAAAGCGCTGCACAAACTGTTGGCGCTATATAAATCCTATATAATAATAATAAAATGTAAAAATAAATAATAAATTATTATAAATAAATTATTAAAAATGAAAAATAATAAAAATATATTAAAAAAAAAAAAAAATATATATATATATATATATATATATATATATATATATATATATATATATATATATATATTATAGTGTAAATTCTTTTTATTAAAAGGTTTTTAAACATAGAAAAAGATACATACAAACATTGAACATTATAAACATTTAGCACTACAATTCCCAGCACCAGTGTACAATGCAACTCCCATACCAAATAATAACAGACATCAGAAATTTAAAAAATATATTTTAAAATAAAAACATATTCAAAATAATTATATGTATTAAAAATAAAAATATTAAAAACCATACAAAAATATAATTTAAAATAAAAAAATAACATAATGTATTTTTAAAAAATAGGTCTGAATTTTTAAATTATAGATCCATTTCTTCCTATCGATCAGAAAAGGAATCGCTCATTTATCAAAGCGTGTATGGCTGCCATAGGGAATTAGGTTATTTTACATAATGCCTGCCTCTCAGAGAGCAGTTCTGCTTACAACTGCAGCTATCAACACCTCCACTTCCTGGCAGCTCTCCTCCGGTATGTTATGTCACCAACAGAGTCAGTCCCTGTGCATAGTACAGAAGACGTGGTCAGGGTGACAACCGCTGCTGCTGCTTCTCTGCAGGATCCCAGGCACTAAGGTAAGACTTGCCCAAGACTGGGGCTCAACAGAGAGCCAAGTGTGCCATGCCAAGAGTCTGTTCATGGCTGGCATCCCATTCATACTGCAATTATATTACTTTGCAGTCTGTGCCAAGGACTCACATTTTTATGGGGGCCATACACATAACGATATGATCAAAAAATAATCAGATAATATGATCAAATCTACAAATTATCAAAAAGACAATCATCGATTTTGAGCAACACCGATTAACTTCATCGAAATTACTCTGATCAGTCTGGCTAGAAAATTGAATCGTAGGAAAGAAGATAGTAGATAATACTTTAAAAAAAAAAAAAAATGTATATATATATATATATATGTGTATGTATGTGTGTGTGTGTGTGTGTATATATATATATATATATATATATATATATATATATATATATATATATATGTGTATATATATATGGCAATAAGTGTATGTTGCATCAAATGATCTTTTTTTTCGATTTTGGTTGTTTGAACGATTGTATTAATTTGCAGAGTTAGGAGGTTTGATATATGATTAAAAAAAAAAAAAATACACAGCATTCAACAAATGCTAGCGAGATTTTGTTTTTTATTCATACATATAACATATAAAAATGTTTATTTGTACATAGAAATATCTATTTAAGAATCGCAGTTTAAAATACCTATTGCTTAATTTGTACCAAAAAAAGTGCTAGTGTACATATCTATTATTATATAGATATCTTTTTAATAAAGTTTTTTTTTTTTTTTTTTTTGTAGATTACAGCACAACATATGTGATTAGACTGGGTCGAATATGCTATTTCAAACTTGTTTTCAATCAATTTTGAGTATATCATCCGATCGTATAAAACTATTTTAATTAGTGCGTTGGTGCCTGCCCTTGCTTCCAGTCGTATTTTTCTCCTGGACAGTAAAATTGATCTACAGTATGATCGCATATAAAATCATTCCGTGTGTATGGCCATCATTAAATATTCAATTATTCAATGCGATTAAAAAAAAACAAAAACGAAATAAATAAAAGAATTGTAAACCACAAACCCTCCATTTGATTTTAAACCCTGGCAAATCAGTCAGCTGTGGTTGATTTTTTGTCGATCATTTGTGGTCGATCGAACGAATATCTGCATGTGTGCCAGACAACTGATCATGATACAGATTGATTAAATGATTCGTCGTGCGACGTGGCTCCCAAACAAAATTGACGTCCTTTTTTCCCCACAAATAGAGCTTTCTTATCCCTGTATCCTCGTGTTCAGCAGACGGTCAGCTACAAGATAAAAGTGGTCTCTGTGGCATATTCGCCGCAAGATCACTTTTATCGGTGGCAGCAGAGGCCCCCCCCCTCCCGCCGCGATCCCGGCGCCCTCCGCCTCTTACCGGAGCCGTCGGAAGCGGCGGAGGCGATGGCATCCTCTCACTTGCTGCGCATGGAGACGAGTGAGGGGAAGATGGCCCCCACCTGTCTCCATGACACTGCAGGGTGGAAGCGACGTCAAAACGTCACTTCCGCACATACGTCTTAAAGGCACATTTTTTCAAATGACAACATTTTTTTTTTTTATTATTGCATTTAGGTCTAAATATGAGATCTGAGGTCTTTTTGACCCCAGATCTCATATTTAAGAGGACCTGTCATGCTTTTATTACAAGGAATGTTTACATTCCTTGTAATAGGTATAAAAGTGACCCAAATTTTTTTTTTTTTTAAAAACAGCTGAAAAAAAAATAAAATCAAGTAAAATAAATAAGAAAAAAAAAAATTTAAACGCCCCGTCCCGACGAGCTCGCGCGCAGAAGCGAACCCATATGTGAGTAGCGCCCACATATGAAAACGGTGTTCAAACCACACATGTGAGGTATCGCCGCGATCGATAGAGCGAGAGCAATAATTCTAGCCCTAGATCTCCTCTGTAACTCAAAACATGCAACCTGTAGAATTTTTTAAACGTCGCCTATGGAGATTTTTGAGGGTAAAAGTTTGACGCCATTCCACGAGCAGGCGCAATTTTGAAGCGCGACGTGTTGGGTATCAATTTACTTGGCGTAACATTATCTTTCACAATATAACAAAAAAATTGGGCTAACTTTACTGTTGTCTTATTTTTTTTTTAAAACAGTGCGCTTGTAAGACCACTGTGCAAATACGGTGTGAAAAAATGTATTGCAACGACCGCCATTTTATTCTCTATGGTGTTAGAAAAAAAAAAAAATGTTTGGGGGTTCTAAGTAATTTTCTAGCAAAAAAAAAACTGTTTTAAACATGTAAACACCAAAATCTCAAAACGAGGCTGGTCTTTAAGTGGTTACGTTTGGTCCACGTAAGCAGTTGAACCACTCCTGGGCTCTAAGTGAAACTGGCTCAGCAGGATCCCACAGGAAGATCCAGAGAAGTTGTCCTCAATTTAAAACAAGAAAGAGGCTGGATAGTGCATTATCACTAGTTTAAAAATGTATTTAGAAAAACATAACATCAGGGTACTCACATATTTTAGGTGCTTCCAACGCACCAAACTATAAAAGCATTAACCGCTTCAGCCCCGGACCATTTGGCTGGCAAAAGACCAGAGAACTTTTTTGCGACTTGGCACTGCGTCGCTTTAACTGACAATTGCGCGGTCGTACGACGTGGCTCCCAAACAAAATTGACGTCCTTTTTTCCCCCACAAATAGAGCTTTCTTTTGGTGATATTTGATCACCTCTGCGGTTTTTATTTTTTATAAACAAAAAAAAAGCGACAATTTTGAAAAAAACGCATTATTTTTTACTTTTTTGCTATGATAAATATCCCCCAAAAAATCTATAAAAAAAAAAACATTTTTTTTCCTCAGTTTAGGCCTTTTATTCTTCTACATATTTTTGGTAAAAAAAATAAATCGCAATAAGCGTTTATTGATTGGTTTGCACAAAAGTTATAGCGTCTACAAAAATAGGGGATAGTTTTATGGCATTTTTATTAATAATATATTTTTTTTTTTTTTTACTAGAAATGGCGGTGATCAGCGATTTTTTTTTTTTTTTTTTTTTTTTATCGTGGCTGCGACATTATGGCGGACAGATCGGACACTTTTGGTGCTATATTGGGACCATTCACATATATACAGCGATCAGTGCGATTAAAAATGCATTGATTACTGAGTAAATGTACATAACATCACCCACAAAGTGTGAGTGTAGTACAGGGGGTCCCCCCGAGTTACCAACCTCCGACTTGCGAACAACTCCTACTTACGAACGGGAGGCAGGTGACGTTCTGCACATGCGCGGCCACTTTTCGACGGCGGGCACATCGGAAAACGACGCCTGCGCATGCGCGACTACTTGACCGAACACCCGAAAAAATCGGAAAACGACGTCTGCGCATGCGCGGCTACTTAACAGAACATCGGAAAACATTGGAAAACGACATCTCTGCCGTTCTGCGCATGCGTCTCCCTAACAGGTTCGTAACTCGGGGACCCCCTGTATTTATAACAACACATATACCATGAAAATAATGCCAAAGCTTTCCACCTGAGACACGCGCCGCGCTTCCTGCTTCACGATCCTAGTGACGGACCGGCCCCTGCCTCATTCCCCAGCTGAGCTGCTATCTGTTGTACTGTGCAAGGCATGTAAGTGCTTTTTAAATAAGAGACAGTATTACACTAGATTGCCTCTTTGTGGCTCGTTCATGGGGGAGCCAATCTTTACAGATATAAGGATAAGAAGTGTTGGAGTTGCACTCTAAGGTGTAAGATTTTGAGGATTACCATTCACCATCTATTGAATGAAGTTTTATCGATATTGAAAACGATCGATTGGAGTAGCATTTGCCTTGGAGGACCCTGTTTTAACTGAGGAAGTTTCCCCTATACTTCATGCCTGGTGGTCACTTTGTGGCCAGAGATATCTGGTGAGCAGATGTATGTGTCACTTCGGGTGAAGCACTGTTTTACAGGAAATAAGCACACTGCACTTTACAAAGGCACGGTGTTGGAGACACAGTATACACAGATGAAATACACCAATATATAGATTTATTCATATTCATATATACCGTATATACTCGAGTAGAAGCCGAGTTTTTCAGCACATCGGCAGTATAAGCCCTCGGCTTATACTCGAGTCAAGTACTTTTCTGCAGCAGAGAATGACATTTTCTGAACCGATTTTTGGGGCCCCATATCTCAGGGTCACTTGGTGCTAGGAACCCCAAATTTGGTGCGCAAACCCTGTGTGGAACTAGCACTACAACATATACAAAGCTGGGGTTCCTAGCACCAAGTGGCCCTGAGATACGGGGCCCCAAAGTCGGTTCAGAAAACGTCATTCTCTGCTGCAGAAAAGTGCTTGATATTTTCCAAACTGACTTTGGGGCCCCGTATCTCGGGGTCACTTAGTGCTAGGAACCATGCTTTATGTTGTAGTGCTAGTTTCACTGGGTTTGCACACCAAATTCGGGGTTCCTAGCACCAAGTGGCCCCGAGATACGGGGCCCCAAAGTCGGTCAACTGTGTCCATCTGCAGCTATGTCATTTCGGGACCCTTTGGGTCCAGAGACCCCAAATTTTGGCTGCAGCTAGGGGGCATCTAGGAACCCTTAACTACCGAGTTTGAAGTTCGGGGGACCTATTGCTGCAAATGGGCACAGTGAGGCTGAACATGGGCACAGCGAGGCTGCAAATGGGCACAGCGAGGCTGCAAATGGGCACAGTTAGGCATGCAAATGGGCACAGTGAGGCTGCAAATGGGCACAGTGAGGCTGCAAATGGGCATTGTTGTCCCTCTTTTCCACTTACAGTAGCTGCGCATTTCTCACCCTAGGCTTATAGTCGAGTCAATAAGTTTTCCCAGTTTTTTTGTGGTAAAATTATGTGCCTCGGCTTATATTCGGGTCGGCTTATACTCGAGTATATACGGTATGTTGGACTGTTTTGGCATTATTTTCATGGTATATGTGTTGTTATAAATACTACACACACACACTTTGTGGGTGATGTTATGTGTATATATATATATATATATATATATATATATATATATATATATATATATATAGTTTTGCGCCCAATTTTTCATTATTTAAGCTTTATTAGTTTTCACCAATTTTTCACAATATTGTTCTGTATATTTTTTCTGGCGCCGTTTCTCATTTTATTTTTTGCTACTGTGTAAATGTGACTGGCAGTGAAGGGGTTAACCACTAGGGGGCAGTGAAGGGGTTAAGTGTGTCCTAGGGAGTGATTCTAACTGTGAGGGGGGATAGGCTATTTGTGACACGAAACTGATCACCGATTACAGGGAGCGGTGATCAGTGTCACTAGGCAGAACCGGGAAATGCTTGTTTACATCAGCATTTCCCCGTTCTTCCTCTCCGTGAGACGATTGCGGGTATCCCCACGGACATCGAGTCCGCGGGACCAGCGGTCACACTCACGGAGCTCGCAGCGGGGCGTGTGTATCGGCGTGAGCCAGTCGGCAAGCGGTTAAGCATAGGATTCCTCTCCAAATTACTTCCAAACTTGTATGTGTCAGCAGCTTGTATCCCCCTGAGGAAGACACGTGATTAGCCCTGTGACGTCACATGTAGGGGAGGGGCCAGGACGGTGGAGGAGCTCAGATACATGCTTGTTTGTGCAAGCTGCTGACACATACAAGTTTGGAAGTCGCTTGGAGAGGAAACCTATGCTGAATGCTTTTATAGTTTGGTGCGCTGGAAGCACTTAAAATATGTGAGTACCCTGATGTTATGTTTTCTAAATAAGTTTTTAAACTAGTGATAATGCACTATTCAGCCTCTTTCTGGTTTTAAATTGAGGACAACTTCTCTGGATCTTCCTGTGGGATCCTGCTGAGCCAGTTTCACTTAGAGCCCAGGAGTGGTTCAATTGCTTATGTGGACCAAACTTAAGTGTGCGTTCACACTGGGGGGAGGGGAGCACGTGTGTGAAGTCACCCTCTTCTGATCAGGATTGTCATGACTAGAGTCACCTTTTGGACATTTAAAAGGAATAATACCCCAATTTGCACTTTTGTCTCTGTGGATTGATGTAAATTGGGAGAAAAAATCTCTTTTTTTTTTTTTTTTTTTTTTTTGGACACTTGATATTAAGGAATAATACTACATTTTTTTCACTGTGAGCTTGCTTGTTATACAAAAAATATTTTTTTTTTATATTCATAGTTACATTTTTTAGCAATATTGATTTTCATTGTTTATGCCACTATTTATGCATTTGTAAGGTTCAGTATCACACAGCGCTGCATTTTTTTGTTTTTTGTATAAAAGTTAAGATCCAACATTGTATTGTATGGAAATAGACCATTCTTTCAATAAATATCATATGTGTTGCATCATTCAATGATTTAATAGATAACAAATCCTTTTTTTTTTTTGTGATTGCTCGTGCCAAGATCGATCACATGTGCATGTGTATATCTACCTTTACACTGGTCACATCTTTGGAACGGCATACTTATTTTTATGCTGTATTGGTGTGTTTTTTTTCACCAACAGCAAATACAGTGCCTTGAAAAAGTATTCATACCCCTTGACATTTTCCAAATTTTGTCATGTTATAACCAAAAATGTAAATGTATTTTATTGGGATTTTATGTGATGGACCACCACAAAGCGGTAAATAATTGTGAAAGGAAAATGATAAATGGTTTTCAATTTTTTTTTACAAATAAATATGTGAAAAGTGTGGCGTACATTTGTATTCAGCCCCCCCTGAGTCAATACTTTGCAGAACAACCTTTCACTGCAATTACAGCTACAAGTCTTTTTGGGGATGTCTCTACCAGCTTTGCACATCTAGAGAGTGATATTTTTGCCCATTTTTCTTTGCAAAATAGCTCAAGCTCTGTCAGATTGGATGGAGAGCGTCTGTGAACAGCAATTTTCAAGTCTTGCCACGGATTCTCAATTGGATTTAGGTCTGGACTTTGACTGGGCCATTCTAACACATGAATATACTTTGATCTAAACCATTCCATTGCAGCTCTGGCTGTATGTTTAGGGTCGTTGTCCTGCTGGAAGGTGAACCTCTGCCCAAGTCTCAAGTCTTTTTCAGACTCTAACAGGTTTTCTTCTAAGATTGTCCTGTATTTGGCTCCATCCATCTTCCCATCAACTCTGAACAGCTTCCCTGTCCCTGCTGAAGAAAAGCATCCCCACAACATGATGCTGCCACCACCATGTTTCACGGTGGGGATGGTGTGTTCAGGCTTGTGTGCAGTGTTAGTTTTCTGCCACACATAGCGTTTTTCTTTTAGGTCAAAAAGTTAAATTTTTGTCTTATCTGACCACATGTTTGCTGTGTCCCCCACATGGCTTCTTACAAACTGCCAATGGGAATTCTTATGGCTTTCTTTCAATAATAGCTTTCTTCTTGCCACTCTTCTATAAAGGGCAGATTTGTGGAGAGCACGACTAATAGTTGCCCTGTGGACAGATTTTCCCATCTGAGCTGTGGATCTCGGCAGCTCCTCCAGAGTTACCATGGGCTTCTTGGCTGTTTCTCTGATTAATGCTCTCCTTGCCCGGCCTGTCAGTTTAGGTGGACGGCCATGTCTTGGTAGATTTGCAGTTATGCCATACACTTTACATTTTCGAATGATGGATTGAACAGAGCTCCATGAGATGTTCAAAGCTTGGGATATTCTGTTATAACCTAACCCTGCTTTAAACTTCTCCACAACTGTATCCCTGACCTGTCTGGTGTGTTCCTTGGCCTTCATGATGCTGTTTGTTCACTAAGGTTCTCTAGAAAACCTCTGAGGGCTTCACAGAACAGCTGAATTTATACTGAGATTAAATTACACACAGGTGGACTCTATTTACTAATTAAGTGACTTCTGAATGCAATTTGTTCCACGTCACACTTTTCACATATTTATTTGTATAAAAAATTGAAAACCATTTATCATTTTCCTTCCACTTCACAATTATGTGCCACTTTGTGTTGGTCTATCACATAAAATTCCAATAAAATACATTTACGTTTTTGGTTGTAACATGACAAAATGTGGAAAATGTCAAGGGGTATGAATATTTTTGCAAGGCGCTGTAATCTACAAAATTCTGCATTATCTTTGTCTCCAGCGAGAGTACAGTCTGAATTTTCAGTCTGTCCCCATTAATTTTTGTCCCTGAAAATGGCTTGAGTTTTCAGAATAAACTGCCCCATACAATTCCCCTTTTTGTGCGATCCAACATAGTGTATACAGTGGGGAAAATAATGATTTGATCCCCTGCAGATTTTGTAGGTTTGCCCACTTACAAAGAAATGAAGGGTCTATACTTTTTTGTCATAGGTGCATTTTAAATAATAGGGACAGAATAGCAACCGAAAATCCAGAAAAAAACATGATACAGGTGTAGCGCCCTCTAATTTAGGGTAGGTGCTATAGTGAAGTTTGGTAGTGCAGGATCTAGTTGCAGGTAAATTTAATTAGGCCTGGGGTCCTTTTCTAGGCCTGGTTGTTTTGATTCAGGAGTGGGAGTGTCAGAGTAGTGGGGGGGTGTGGCCACCTACACTTAGGCTCAGAGATACCTCCTCTGCCTGACGGTGAATTGTTCTGGAAAAGGAGAGGATGGGCTGAGATCTGAGTGGCAAGAAACTCATGTGAGAGTTCTGACCAATCATTAATTGGTTTGGTCGAGAGGAGGTCTCTCATATAAGGGGGGTCACATGCTCCAGAAAAGGGGAGGGCCTGGGGCAGAGGAAGAGAAGGAGGTCAGGAGAGAGATTCCAGGGAGACCGAGGCCTAGAGTTCCAAGAGGCCAAGGGCCTGAGGGGCCCTGAAGGAGGAGAGTCTTGAGTAATGCTCTCAAAGGAGGTCCAGGGATGGACGCCTGGAGTGCCGAGGAGCCAGCATGTAAGGCTGGGGAACGTGCCAGGCATTCCCATTTGGGGGATGTGCCGGTCGAGCGAGGAGGAAGTAGGAGTCAAGCGAAAGGAGTAGACTGGCGGATAGACTTTCTGTGACCAGAAAAACAGACTGTCGATTGTGGAGAACAGGTCAGTGAAATCCAAAGAAGCAAGTGCAGGAGTGAGAGAAGTGACATGTGGTGAGGCTACAGAACACAGTATAAGCCATAAGAATAGAAACTTCCAAAGACTGTCGGGTCATGAAGAAGGCAGTGTAAGCCTTAGACCTTAGAGAATTAATGCCTCAAAGGAATTCTATCAGTCAAGCAGAGGGAATTATTCAGAGTGATGCCTTTTGTTCAACTTGGGAGTGCTACGCAAGGGAAAGTCCAGTAACAAAAGCTACGGCTATGGATGATACCCTCACAAAGTGGGATCTGGTGGAGCATCTCATATCTACCTATGAATAACCCCCCAGGCTATCCTCACGAATAAAGAGCAATAAAGCTTCAATAATGACTGTTTGGTGTCATGTACTTGGTGATGAGAGATAGGAAGCAGAGTGATTGGCAAATTGCTATAACCAACTCAGCAGCACCTACAGGGGGAACGCTACACATATCTTATACATTGATTTGCAGTTCAGCGAGTAAAATAAGTATTTGATCTCCAAGCAAAACATGACTTAGTACTTGGTGGAGAAATCCATGTTGGCAAGCACAGAGGCAAGATGTTTCTTGTAGTTGGTTACCAGGTTTGCACACATCTCAGGAGGGATTTTGATTCACTCTTCTTTACAGATCTTCTCTAAATCCTTAAGATTTCTTGGCTGTCTCTTGGCAACTTGAAGTTTCAGCTCCCTCCATAAATTTTCTATAGGATTAAGGTCTAGAGACTGACTAGGCCACTCCATGACCTTAATGTGCTTCTTCTTGAGCCACTCCTTTGTTGCCTTGGCGGTATGTTTTGGGTCATTGTCATGCTGGAAGACCCATCCACGACCCATCTTCAGTGTTCTGGCTAAGGGAAGAAGGTTCTCATCCAAGATTTTACAACACATGGCTCCATCCATTGGCCCCTCAATGCGGCAAAGTCAGCCTGTACCTTTTAGCAGAGAAACGGCCCCAAAGCACGATGTTGCCATCTCTGTGCTTGACTGTAGGGATGATGTTCTTGGGGGGCATAGTCAGCATTTTTCTTCCTATCTAGCTGCTCGATTGCTATTACAAGCACTTTCCGAGGCTCTCTTGGGCTCTTCCATCCCACCAGGAGACCTGAGCTACTAGCCGGCACATTTGCCTAGTCGGAGACCCATACAAAGCTAGGATCAGCTTTGGTCGGGTCTGGTAACCCAGAAGCGATGACTTTACTTCCGGTTTACCTGGATGTCACCTGTGCCATATTGGTGTTTTGAATGCTTTCAAAGGCAGAGAAGGGATTTGGGGTCTTATAAACCCCAGATCCCTCCATAAAGAGTACCTGTCACATGCCTATTGGCGGCGGTGCTAGCAGGCAAGGGGGAACGTGAACATCGGTTCCGCGCGCAAACAGTGATCGTCTCACACATGTGAGGTATCGCCGTGAATGTCAGATCATGGGCAGTAATTTTCTAGCACCAGACCTCCTCTGTAAGTGTAAAGTAGTAACATGTGAAGGCTTTTAAAGTGTCACCTATGGATAGTAAAATTTACATTGTCACCGTTGCATGGGCATGCGCAATTTTAAAGCGTAACATGTTTACTTTTACTTGATATAATATTATCTGTTATATTTTACAAAAAAATTGGGTTATGTATTTTTTTTTTTTTTACTTCTTTTTTTCTTCTTCAGAAGAATGAGTTTCAGTCCTCCCAAATGCTGCATTGTAAATCTATTCTTGTAGACCCCCACCGCTCCAGACCCTTATCAGTCAATACAACTGGCCTGTGAACCCATAGAGGTCATAGATAGACATCAGACACAAAACAGTGGGCTGCCTATCAGTCATTGACACTCACTAGAAGCTTACTATGCTCTTTCTTTTCCACTTACTTTTCTGCTTTTTAAATGCAGACGATTGAGGGGAACTCACGAAGATTGTCGAACATGGAAAAGTGCTCCAAAATGAATATATTCCTATGCTAAGGGCATGAAATTATTTTACCTAGGGTTATACTTATGTTAAAAAAAATTGTATAGCAGTTCGCCCAGTGTGCGTACATTTGTTCTGTGTAAATGGGGTAAAAAAAAAAACAGTTATTATTAGGCTATTTCCTGCGCTGGTCGCATGATTTTCATTGAACATAAAATTCCCAACTTGCCTATGAGACAGCACTACAGTGCCTTGAAAAATTATTCATACCCCTTGAAATGTTCCACATTTTGTCATGTTTCAATAAAAAAGCAAATGTATTTTATTGGGCTTTTAGTGGCACATAATTGTGAAGTGGAAGGAAAATGATAAATGTTTTTTATATTTTTTTTACAAATAAATATCTGAAAAGTGTGGCGTGTATTTGTATTCAGCCCCCTTTACTCCGATGCCCCTAACTAAAATCTAGTGGAACCAATTGCCTTCAGAAGTCACCTAATTAGTAAATAGTTTGCACCTGTGCATAATTTTATCTCAGTATAAATACAGCTGTTCCGTGAAGCCCTCAGAGGTTTGTTAGAGAACCTTAGTGAACAAACAGCTTAATGAAGGCCAAGGAACACACCAGACAGGTCAGGGATAAAGTTATGGGGACGTTTAAAGCAGGGTTAGGTTATAAAAAAAATATCGCAAGCTTTGAACATCTCACGGAGCACTGTTCAAACCATCACCTGAAAATGGAAAGAGTATGGCACAACTGCAAACCTACCAAGACATGGCCGTCCACCTAAACTGACAGGCCAGACAAGGAGAGCATTAATCAGAGAAGCAGCCAAGAGGCCCATGGTAACTCTGGAGGAGCTGCAGAGATCCACAGAGATCCTTATGGAAGAATGGCAAGAAGAAAGCCATTGTTGAAAGAAAGCCATAAGATGTCCCATTTGCAGTTTGCGAGAAGCCATGTGAGGGACACAGCAAACATGTGGAAGAAGGTGCTCTGGACAGATGAGACAGAAATTTAACTTTTTGGCCTAAAAGCAAAACGCTATGTGTGGTGGAAAACTAACACTGCACATCACCCTGAACACACCATCCCCACTGTGAAACATGGTGGTGGCAACATCATGTTGTGGGGATGCTTTTCTTCAGCAGGGACAGGGAAGCTGGTCAGAGTTGATGGGAAGATGGATGGAGCCAAATACAGGGCAATCTTAGAAGAAAACCTGTTAGAGTCTGCAAAAGACTTGAGACTGGGGCAGAGGTTCGCCTTCTAGCAGGACAACGACCCTAAACATACAGCCAGAGCTATAATGGAATGATTTAGATCAAAGCATTTTCATGTGTTAGAATGGCCAAGTCAAAGTTCAGACCTAAATCCAATTAAGACTCTGTGACAAGACTTGAAAATTGCTGTTTACAGACACTTTCCATCCAATCTGACAGAGCTTGAGCTATTTTGCAAAGAAGAATTGGCAAAAACCTTAGTTACACTTATCAGTAACTGTATTTCTACGAGTCCTCAGGACAGCACCTGGAGAGAGCGCAGCTCCACCCATTTTCCTAGGAAACACTGCAGTCAGTTTCTTTAAAGACCAATCATTTCCACCATGGCCTCAGTTGTTTATAGAGTACCTCCAGCCATGCTGAAATTAGATAAGCAGAACATAGCAATAACACAACATTTTATAACACAACTAGGGCGGGTCATCGGTGCTGTCCTGAAAGACACGTAGAAATACAGTTACCGGTAAGTCTAACTAAGGTTTTCTTACCTCGTCTTTCAGGACAGCACCTGGAGATGATAAGAGAGTACTTTTTCTAGGGTGGGACCACCAAATGATTGCCCTGATGCTTAGAGCAAGTCCAACCTGTAGTGGCGGGTAAAGGTGGAAAAACTTGTCCACGTAGCCTCCTTGCAGATTCATCCCGGTGAAGCCCTTGCTTGTTCTGCCCAGGACGTTGCTACTGCCCGGGTCAAATGGGCCACTACCCCTGCGGGAGGATCTACCCCTGAAGCTTTGTAGGCTCCATTGATGGCCATTCGCAACCATCTTTCTATGGTGTTCTTAGAAGCACTGTACCCTTTATGCGGGCCTGTGAACAATATAAACAAAGAATTTGATCTGAATTCTCTTGTGACCTAGAGTATACATCTTCTTACATCCAGGCTATGAAAAGATCTTTCCTTAGTGCCGGATGGTGTAGGGCAAAAGGTTGGGAGAACTATTTCCTGAGACCTATGAAATACTGATGAAACCTTTGGTAGAAAACCTGGGTCAGTTCTTAGCACTACCCGATCCGGAAAAAGAGAAAAAATGGTACAATGATAGATAGATGTAACCGCCACTAATAGTGCTAATTTGAGCGACCAAAATTTGATTGTCGCTTCCTCCGGATGTTCAAAGGGTTTTTTCATCAAACCCTGTAATACCACCGATAAGTCCCACTTTGGAAAAAACTTAAAAGGTATTGGCCCAGCTCTGGCCAATGCCTTAAAAATCTTATAAAAAGCGTATCCTACCTACCTCTATACCGATAGAGCGGCCACTTAGACCTTTAAAGTACTAGCCGCTAACCCCTTCTCCATTCCCTCACAGAACAGAAATAACTTCCTGTGGTGAAAAAACTTTAGTCATACACCAGGAATTGAAACATTTCCATGTTTGAAAATAAATTGCCCTAGTGACCTTCTTTCTGCTATTTAATAGGGTTGAGACTAGTTTATTGGACAAACCCTTTCTTTTTAGGATTTACTCCTCAGTAACCAGGCTGTCAATCTGAGATGCTCGATATTGGGATGTTGAAGGGGCCCCTGAGTTAGAAGGTCTTTTCGTAAAGGAAAAAAAACAGTGGGGTTCCACTGCCATCTTCTGTATGGTTGAAAATCTTGCCCTCCCTTTGCAGTTTCTTGAGTACCAACAAGATCATCTGAAAAGGTGGAAAGTTGTAGCACAAGTGGAAAGTCCATGGCTGCGCTAGTGCGTCCAGTCCGTCGGCTTGATCTCGCCTGTCCCGGGAGAAATAAACCTCCACCTCTGCGTTGGCCTGGGATGCGAACAGGTTGGTCTGGAGGGCTCCCCATTTTCCTATTATCATCTGGATTACTTCTGAATTCAGACTCCCACTCTGATTCCAGTACTCTTTCCCTGCTTAGGAAATCTGCTATAAGATTCAGATCGCCCTTTAGGTTGCGTTCTGCCCAGGACAGAATCTGAAGGGCCGAGGACAGCAACACTCTGCTTCTTGTGCCTCCCTGTTTTGTTATGTAGGCCACTGCTATGGCGTTGTCCGACAACACCTGAATGTGGTGACCTTGGACCTGATCCTTGAAGGCCCACAGTCCCAGAACAATGGCCCTTAGTTCCCTCTACTACTACTCTGCAGCAAAATCTGCAAGCAGCAAGATTTTTCTGTGTTTCAGATGTGTTTCCTGTGTGTTTTTGGGTTGCCTGCGCCTGTGAAAAATGGACATGCGACATAAAAACCCACCAATAATGTAAAAATTTGAATGGAAAGCTGTGTTTTTGGTGTGGTTTTTCAACACCACAACAAAGATGCAGCATGCAGGACTTTTCAAAATGCACTGCACCCACAGTCCCATAGGATTTAAAGGGAAACATTTGTCTTGCGTTTTTCTTGCAGAGTAAAAACGCAGGAAAAACGTATCAGTGTGAAAGGGGCCTTAGGCTACTTTCACACTGGTGATTAGGGCTGGTGCAATTGGTGCAAATTGTAACAGTACCTGATGAGGCTCGCAGCAGTTAGGGGTGGCTGCTGGCCCCCTTCGCTATATTGACATTTCGCCAGTCCGGCGTCCAGCAGCAATCGGCACAGGTAATCATTGGTCATTCAGAGAGGCACGAATAGCTGTGGCCCCTGGTGAAATGTCATTATAGTAAAGGAGGCCTGCTGCCTCACCTACCTGCTAACAGCTGCAACAGGAAT
Organism: Aquarana catesbeiana; assembly: GCF_042186555.1. Lineage (NCBI taxonomy): Eukaryota > Metazoa > Chordata > Amphibia > Anura > Ranidae > Aquarana > Aquarana catesbeiana. Next base: position 68,634,295 of record NC_133324.1, read on the forward strand.
CTCTGATACCTGACACTATTATTCACACCAGCCTAATCGCCAATGTGAATGTAGCCATCAGCTGTTAGTGCTTTGCATTCCTTAAACAATTTAATTGCTAATGTACAGCACATTAATTACTGGATGTGGACTTTAGGAAAAATAGGGCAGGCAGGAAAAGAAGCTGGAGTTGAGCTTTAGGCTCGGTTCACACTGGAACCGGCTGCGGATCACACAGGAACGCTGTGCGTCCCCGTTCTCTGTTTCAGGGACAAATCAGGGCTGAATCTTTGCCTGAATTCGGCCCTGAAACAGAGCCAAAGACGCACAGCGATTCTGTGCGGTGCACTCTGCAGCCGCCGTGGAGATATGTGAACCGGCTCCATAGAGAGCTGGTCACATTCTCCTGCTATGCGAATTGGATGCGGCGAAATCCACATCCAATTCTCATAGGTGTGAACCCAGCCTTTAAAGTGAACCAGACAAACTTTCTAAGGTAACAAAAGACACCTTCAGGCACCTTAGCAGGACTAGTTAAAGCTTATCAGGGAGTAGGGCCTTCTTTAATATTGACTGGACCCTGAGCAAACATTTTCTTGGACCCCCTCTTCCATGCAATTTTGCTCTCCACATGCTCTGAGTCTACAATAAATAGCAGCTAGACTCAAAATCAGTTTACTGAATCAAATCAGGCAGCGATTGCAATTGGTTGCCAAAGGTTACAGTGTATCATTACCGCTCACTGACTGGCTGCTAGAGGTTACAGCACACATTATGGCTCACTGATTATTTGCTAGAGGCTACAGCAAATGACTTGTGATTGTTGATTGGTTGCTAGAGATTACTGGACATCTTTACTGCTCACTGATTGATTGCTAGAGGTTACCAGACATCTATACTACTCACTAATTGGTTGTTAAAGGTTACAGCACATTATTACTGCTCCCTGATTGGTTACTAGAGGTTACTGCATATCCTTACCGCTCAATGATTGGTTGCAAGAGGTTAGTGCACAGCAATACTGCTCACTGATTGGTTGCTAAAGGTTACAGTGCATCATCTTCTCACTGCCTGCACACCATGGACTGGGGAGGTGAGGGGACACATCAATAGACAGAAAACTCTGAGGACATCTGGGATCAGTGGCAAAGCTGGGGAAGGGGGGTGTGATCAGTGGCAATGCTGGGGGGTTAATGGGAACAGTGGCAGTGGGGGGGGGATGGGATTAGTTAGGAGGCAGTACAGTGTGGCAAATTCTTAATCATGTAGAGCAAAGCTGGAAATCTTTGGAAAGTATATAGTGGGGGATTCTACCAATGTAATGGGGAATTTACAATGACCACCAATGTGAGGAGGGGATTTACACTGACTATCGATGTGAGGGGGAATTTGCACTGATCACCATGTAACGGGGGATTTTACGCCACCCACCAATAGAAAAGTGGGATATCTACACTGACACCAATGTAATAATTGCATTTACATCAACCACCAGTGTAAGGGGGAATATACAATGACCTCCATGTAAGGGGGAATTTACACTGACATCTATTGTCGAGGAGATTTGTACTGACCACCAATGTAAAGTGACACTTCTACACCGATCACCAATGTTAGGGGGATTTACACTGACCACCAATGTAAAGGGGGGTTTACACTGACCACCAGTCTAAGGGCAATTCTGTACTTACCACCAATGTAAAGGGAAATGTACACTGATCTCCAATGTTATGAAGAATTTACACTGACAACCAATGTAATGGGGGATTTTATTTCAACAGCCAATAAAAAGGGATTCCTACACTGGCCACCAATGTAAGGGGAATTTACACTCACCACCAATTAAAAGGGGGCTTCTACATGGACCCCCAATGTATGGGAGGATTCGAAATTGACCACAAATACAAGTTTTGATTTTTTTTTAACGATTACCAATATACTACGAGGGAGGGAGGTGTCTGAGGATCATGATGCCTGGTAACTTCTCGACAAAGTATGGTAGAACAATGAAAATGGTACCGCATGGAAGTCTATAAATGTATCTTCACTTTGAGACTAAAGATTATTACCTAACTGTAACTTATTGTTCTTTTGTTGCAAGGTACATTTATCTTGGCCAGATCTACACATCATACAGTTGGTGGCTTGTGAAAGTGTCATTGCCTAACATTTTGAGGGAACAGTTGCGTTATATGTTCCCTCAGAAGCCAAGATGACTCAAAACGGTATAAAACAATGCAGATAACTTCTGCTAAATTTGTGGTGAGGTTACATTTGCATCTCAAAAAAGTTCAGTATAACGGCAGTGGTAAAAAAGGCATACTGCCTATATTTTGAATGCAAAATAGGGGATCAGGACAAGAGTTGGGGCCCTCATTATTGTTGCATCACATGTGCCACTTATCTGTGTCATTGGCTAAACAAGAGGAAAAAGTCCATGCCTTACGCAGTCCCAATGGTGTGGAGGGAGCATGGAAATGTTACATGAAAAGCCAATAAATTGATGGAAAGTTATGTTATTGGTATTAATAAAAATATGCTTTTATAATGATTGGTGTGGCACCATTCTCATTGCTATATCACATTTTGCAGAAAAGTTATGGAGTATAAGAGCACACCCCCCTTGTAATTTAGAATTATTTTGATGCAATTTTGACCTGAAGCTGTATCTTGGAATCTTGAGCCAATTAATATTTAGGGCTTAATTTTTCTTTATTAGTGACCCAGTTCTGGTAAAATGTAGCTACTTTTATTTCTGAGGCTTTCTCCTTGTAGACCAGTGTTATCAGAGCAGCCCCATCAGTGCCCATCAGTGCTGTCCATCAGTGGTGCCCATTAGTGCAGCCCAGCAGTGCCTCCTCATCAGTGCAGCCTAATCAGTGCAGCCTGATCAGTGTTTCCTCATCAGTGCCGCCTATCAGTGTTTCCTCATCAGTGCTGCCCATCAGTGGTGCCCATTAGTGCAGCCCAATAATGCCTCCTCATCAGTGCTGCCCATCAGTGCCGCCTATCAGTGCAGCCTAATCCGTGCCTCCTCATCAGTGCCGCTTATTAGTGTTTCCTCATCAGTGCTGCCCATCAGTGCTGCCTATCAGTGCAGCCTAATCAGTGCCTCCTCATCAGTGCCGCCTATCAGTGTTTCCTCATCAGTGCTGCCCATCAGTGCCGCCTATCAGTGCAGCCTAATCAGTGCCTCCTCATCAGTGCCGCCTATGAGTGTTTCCTCATCAGTGCTGCCCATCAGTGGTGCCCATTAGTGCAGCCCAACAATGCCTCCTCATCAGTGCTGCCCATCAGTGCTGCCTATCAGTGCAGCCTAATCAGTGTCTCCTCATCAGTGCCGCCTATCAGTGTTTCCTCATCAGTGCTGCCCATCAGTGACGCCTATCAGTGCAGCCTAATCAGTGCCTCCTCATCAGTGCTGCTCATCAGTGGTGCCCATTAGTGCAGCCCAACAATGCCTCCTCATCAGTGCCGCCTATCAGTGTTTCCTTATCAGTGCCACCTATCAGTGCAGCCTAATCAGTGTTTCCTCATTAGTGCCGCTGTTCTGTCGAGAAGTGCCCCCCATCGAATAGTGCCGGTATGTACTGCACATGCGCCGTACGGAACAGCACAACAGCTGATTTGCCGATCAGCTGGGCTAACGTAACCAGGGCGCATGCGCACATCGTAGGAGGTATCTCTCGATGGGAGATACCATTTCAGAGGCACAATTGAAACCTAACAGCAGAGGGAGACCGTAGTTGTTAGATTGTGCCTCGCTGCTGCTGGAGGGGGGCTAGTGGCTTGGCTATGTTGAAGAGCTGGTTTTGTCTGCGTTGCAACCCGCCCTATCACACAGGCAAAAGCGGCTGTTCAACACAGCAAACCCGCCCTGCAACACAGACAGAACCGGACCATCAACACACTGTAAAGCCGCCCCGCAACAGCGAGGCACAATGTGAGAACTACAGTCTCCCCCCCGCTGTTTTTATAGGTTTCAATTGTGGCCGTGAAATGGTATCTCCCATCGAGAGATGCCTCCTACGATGTGCACTTGCAGGTCACTCCAGGTCCACTTGCAGGTCAGGTCACTCCAGCTGATCAGCAGATCAGCTGAAGTGCAGCTCCGCCCTGCGCATGCGCGGGCACTATTCGATGGGGGGGGCACTCCTCAACAGAACACCGCCTCATCAGTGTTCATCAGTGCCGCCTATCAGTGCCCATCAGTGAAGGAGAAAAATTACCTATTTGCAAACTTTTATAACAGAAACTAAGAAAACGTTTTGCGTCATTACAAAATAAATGGGTGCAAATTGCACTGCAAACACTCGCATGTGATTTGAACAGGAATGCAGTGCGATTCCTGTCCAAATCGCATGCAATTTCCCCCACCGCTCCTGTGTGTGTGTTTGTACAGAAAGGGATAAAAGCGCCATCTAGTGGGCAGTTTTAAAAATGTTAGAACTCACAGTATATATATATGACCACATGCAAAATAATCTACATACTGTAGGTGCCCAGATCCCGCTGATGATAGCAAATCAGGGCCGGTGGAGGTGCTCACAGGGCTGTAGGAGAAGTTCCGGGACCCCGTAGGTATAGAGCGGAAGTGATGTCAGCACGGGGGCGGACCGCCTCTACATTTCCTCCAGCCCCGTGAGCCCCTCCAGCAGTGCAATTTGCGTGCATTTATTTTGTAATGACGCAAATGGTACCGCAAAGTATCGTTATCTGCGGCATTTGGGTGAGCATTGATACTTGCAAATGCTTGGTATCGGCATCCCCAGTTTCTATTTTTGATAAATAATCAAAACTGAATCAAAAATGTTTGAAATAAAAAAAAAAATTAATAATTTTAGGGTAGTATGCGCCTGGGGATCAATGCACAGAATGCCGGCAGTGCTGCATCTAAACACCAGAGACTCCTAAATTGGCTCTGTCCCCACTGGGAACATTTACCCTCTCTATTTGTCCTTATGACCATTTTACCAGAATAAAATATCTTCTACTGACAGCTGTCTAATCACGGCCAATAAAACGGAACAATCAATGTCGATTCGTCAAAATGATTTAATCAGACCCTGATTGAGTGAGACAATCATGTTCAAACCATCTACGATTGTAGCCTAAAAAAAGAAAACAAATGCAGCCATCACACCTAATGATTGATAAGCTTCAATATATGACATTTTTTATTTTAGATTTAATACCGATTTAACCACTTGCTGACCATATACTGTAAATATACAATGGCAAGGCAGCTCCCGTGGGCAGGATCCTGTACCGGTACGTGACCCTGCACTTCCAGGACTGGGGCGCGCATGCACATCGCCGGAGACCCGCCCCTCCCTGTGATTGGATACAGCGGGTTTGCGGATGCAATGTCTGCCGGGACCCGCCGATCGTTCGGCACACAAGCAGAACATCGGTCTGTAAACAAGGCCGATCGCCGTTCTGTGAGAAGGGAAGGCTGTGATCCTGTGTTCCTACAAAGCAGAAAGACGGATCTCTGCCTTCCCACAGTACAAGCACCTCCCACACAGTTAGCAAGGACTCCCTAGACCATGGGCATACCTCCCAACATTTTGAGATGGGAATGAGGGACACCTACTAGCAAATGTATGTAGGCATAGGACACACCCCCTGCCACACCCCTTAAAGGGGACATAACCAAAAAGAAAGTTATTTAAATCCACAAGTGCTTTATTTTACCACTAATAGTTCTTTATATTGGCTTTTGAAATTGACAAATGCAGAAATGTAGAAATTGGATGAAAGGTTTAGCACTGGGAAACACTTTTTGAAAGATAAAAAGTGAATTTTATATACAACTATATAGATCAGACCAAAATGAGGGACAAATGAGGAGGAAAGAGGGACAGAGGGACATTGCTCCAAATCAGGGACAGTCCCTCGAAATCAGGGACAGTTGGGAGCTATGGCCATGGGTGCTCAACCTGTGGCCCTCCACTACAAGTCCCATCATGCCTCTGCCTTTGGGGAGTCATGCTTATAACTGTCAGGAACTTGCAATGCCTCATGGGACTTGTAGTTCTACAACAGCTGGAGGGCCACAGGTTGAGCACCCATGCCCTAGGCACTCATTTAACCCTTTGATCACCCCTGATGTTAACCCCTTCCCTGCCAGTGTCATTAGTACAGTGACAGTGCATATTTTTAACACTGATCACTGTATTATTGTCACTGGTCCCCAAAAAGTGTCACTTAGTGTCAGATTTGTCCGCCGCAATGTCGCAGTTCCACTATAAGTCGCTGCTTGCAGCCATTACTAGTAATAAAAAATAAAAAAATAAAAATTCCATAAATCTATCCCATAGTTTGTAGACGCTATAACTTTTGCGCAAACAAATCAATATAAGCTTATTGGGATTTTTTTTTTTTTTTTTTACCAAAAATATGTAGCAGAATACATATTGGCCTAAATTGATGAAGAAATTAGATTTAAAAAAAAAATTTTATTGGATATGTTTTATAGCAGAAAGTAAAAAATATTTTTTCAAAATTGTTGCTCTTTTTTTTTGTTTATAGCGCAAAAAATAAAAACCGCAGAGGTGATCAAATACCACCAAAGGAAAGCTCTATTTGTGGAAAAAAAAAGGACATCAATTTTAATTGGGTACAACATCACACGACCGCGCAATTGTTAAAGTAACGCAGTGCCGTATTGCAAAAAATTGCCTGGTCATGAAGGGGGGGTAAACCTTCTGGATGGGAAGTGGTTAAGTGCAGTTTTTCTGTAATTGCTCCTGGATTACTTTAGTTGGTTTATATTGTGTTCAGTGTTCTTTAATCGTCTATTATATGTTACATTTAAAGAATCCCTAAATTTTTAAGATTCCAGGATGGATTATAAGAAGATAGCGGATGAGATTTCCCAGAAGATTTTATCCTATCATGAGGATACCTCTGGCTGGAAAGTGGCCAAATCTACCGTGAGTTCAGATCATCCTGATGAGTAAAATACATCATTTCCACAGAAAATAATGTCTAATGTGATCTATTGTTCCTCCTAGAACAACATCATTGTTTCATGGAAACCGTCCACTGAATACTCAGGAAGTATGTAAGTAATGACAACCAGAGTGGAGGAGGTCCAAGGAGTGGGATTCTGTACCAGCAGCTGGTGCTCAAAATTTTTGGGTGGGGCACAAACAAACTGAAAAATTCTGAAAAAAAACAAACCATCAAACGCAGCCACTGTGCCCATCAAATGCAGCCACCGTGCCCATCAAACGCAGACACCGTGCCCATCAAATGCAGACACCGTGCCCATCAAATGCAGCCACCGTGCCCATCAAATGCAGACACCGTGCCCATCAAACGCAGCCACTGTGCCCATCAAATAGTGCCACTGTGCCCCATCAAATGCCACCACTGTGCCCATCAAAAGTTGTCACTGAGCCCCCTCCCCACCCGCTCGCTCGCTGTCTGCCCAGCACTTACCTTGTCTCGGTGGCTGGTCAGGCAGTGGGTGACGGCGGCAAGCTGGGGGACCTTGCAGTGGGTCAGGCACGGCGAGCTGTGTCCTCCATGTATCTCCTCCTGATAGGCGTCCAATCACGGCACCTCTCCTTTCAGCCAATCAGGTGATGGGTAACAGACCCGCGCTTCCTGATGGGCAGAGAGGCGGTTCAGTGTTAAAAAAGCAAATATTCATTCACTTTTCTAACACACCTGGGTGGACTCCGAGCACAATGCTTTGCGCTCCGAATTCACCCTATTTGAAGCCTATTAGAGCCTATGGCTGTAATCAGGTGCTTAAAAAATACACCCCCGCCGCTGCAATTCAAAAGGGGCCGGACTCCTAAATAGGGGGTGGCAGCAGCGGCCATGGATAGATTCATGCAATGCATGAATCTATCCATTAGCCATAGTGGGGATGGCTGGAGAGAGGGGGCGGTGCCCGAGCGCCCTTAATGGACGTACCGCCACTGTCCTGTACTGCAAATCATTACACTGGACAGGAATTCCTTATTAACCAATTGTGGACCGCCACGCCCACAATGTACTGGATGGGCACCCGTATGTTGCTGCCTGCTTTCGGTTTTATGGCACGCCCCCCCCCCCTGTCGACACCCACAGGTGTCTGTCAGCAGATCCCGGCCTGTGATTCACGCCCAGGACCCACTGATCGGCTGTGTCTGGAGGGAACGATCTCTCTGTTTCTTATCACTGCAAAGCAGCGATAAGAAAAAAGGAGATCTGTAGCAGAAAGCAGCACATAATACACTTAGTTAGGCACACATTTAAACCCTTAATCGCCCCTAGATGTTAACCCCTTCTCAGCCAGTGTCATTAGTACAGTGACAGTGAGGTTGATTTACTAAAACTGGAGAGTGCAAAATCTGGTGCAAAAAAAAACCTGACCAAAGAAGAACTATATGGGTGTAGTAGGTTGATGCGTTGGTTACAGGTTCATTATAATTCATATATGTCCTTTTTATCCCCCTATTCAGATACCGTGGAGAAGGGATAATTGAAGAAGTTCCAGAGAAAGTCATTCCATTTCTGTATATTGATGAACACAGGAACAAGTGGGACAAATCCTTGAAACATTACTCCATTCTAGAGCACATTGACCAGGTTCTCCACCTTCTATTATATTTGTGATAGATTTCACTAGGGGCTTGGCTATACAAAAAAATAAATAAAAATTGCAAATCATTTAATCTATCCTTATGAAGTCATACCTTATATGACTTGTTGTAGGCAGGTGCAATTAGCTAATCTGCCACTAGGTGGCTCTGTGCCAGAATAGAGTCTAGTTATATCAGACAGTGTCATCAGGTGCTAGGCCTCTTTCAGTTAGATCCCTCCTACAGTGAAGTCATGGGTGAGGCAGCAACCATATATTAGCCAGATAGGGAGGTGCTCTAATGCAGCTGGGGCATGGAAGCCAATCACCCTACACCAGTACATATATGACCAGCATGTGGAGTCCCGGTACAGGGCAGAAGGCTAGGGATGGAGTAGACCTGCACCGGCTGTAGACTTCCTGACCCTTATGTAGGTGGGGGCTAGGGCTTTTTACGCCAGGCCAAGAGTTTCCTTAGTAAGGTGCTTTGGGGCCCCCCAGGTCACCAGAACTAGTGTCCCCATTGGAAGATTTCCTCTCTAATACTTTTCTGGGAACAACCCAAAGTTTGAGATTTTCTTTTACTTTCAATGATAATGGTAAAAACAGGACAAATAAAGAGGGTGAATCTCCCTAACGGAGACACAGACAGTAGTAAAAACCTAATAGGGTTCTAAGCCCTCCCCACTCTATCCAAAACTGTAGTAAAAAAAAAATAATAATTTTGCCTTTAGTTATACTCTATTTCCTGTATCATCAGCTCCATCTAGTGGCCAAAATGTGGTATAGTTTTCTAAAATACCTGACTGAGAAAACTATACCGTATATAGCTAAACTTTACAAAAATTATATAATAATATAAAATAATAAGAATAAAAAATATGATGATAGTAAAAAAAAAATATCAAGAGTTATCCATTATATTCACACCTAAATGAAGGCCCAATTTGTCCTGGAAAAAAAAAACCATGGTGTAACTCACCCGGGTGCCTGGAGATTTTGCAGGGCCCGTTCACACTTAACAGACAGCTGCTGGAGAAGTAAATTGCAGTGATTTACCTCTCCAGCAGCTGTCCATTCTGACTGCGGTAGGGGGCGCTGTGGTGTAAGATTCACTGCATCACACAGCTCCCTTTTTATAGAAACTTTATTTGAAGTGCACAAAAGTGACACTTCATTCATGTCACTGTGCAGCAGCATGTTTGGGCTGTGTGCCAGTGTGAATAGGACACAAAAACAATTGTTTCCTGTGTGTCCTTGTGGTGACTGGTCTTTTACAGTGCAAAAAAAAAAAAAAAAAAAACACCAGTCACCACACATAGTGTGAATTGGCCTTTAACTAGTTGCCGCACGCCCACCGTTAAATGATGGTGGGGCGGTGCGGCTCTCGTTCTGGGACGCCGTCATATGATGGCGTCCCAGAACAGCCAGTCTTGCGCTCTCGCAGGGGCGTGCAGGACACAGCGCAACCCCGATCTCTGTAAAGAGTCACGTCCGCGGCTCTTTAACCATGTGATCGGCTGTGTCCAATCACAGCCGGTCACATGTAAACACGGAGATGACGGTAATCGGTGCTCCTCACCTCACACTGACAGATTGTGTGGCGAGGAGAGCCGATCAGCGGCATCTCCTCACAGGAGACATCTACACATGTCATCAGGGCACTGATCATCAATACAGTAGTGACACCAGTGCCACAAATCAGTGCCAGATCAGTGCCCACCACCGCCTACAAGTGCTACCAATCAATGCCCATCCGTGCTGGCTATCAGTCCCGCCTATCAATGCTGCCCATCAGTGCCCATCACTGCAGTCCATCAATGCCCATAAGTGCCACCCATCAATGCCCATTAGTGCCCATTAGTACCGCCTATCCGTTCTGCCTATCAGTGCCCACCAGTGCCAATCAGTGCCACCTATTAGTGCCCATCAGTGCCACATAACAGTGCCCATCAGTGCCGCCTATCAGTGCCACCTATCAGTGCCTATAAGTGCGGCATATTAGTGCCTCCTCATCAGTGCCACCTCATCAATGCCCTCGTCAAATCAATATGCTCTTCACCGTTATTGATGTTTTGTGCTAATAAAGTTTTCTTCTTGTAGGACACTGTGATCTGTCGCTCCATCACAGACAGTCATGGGATGGGGCTTATTTCATCCAGAGAGTTTGTGGATCTAGTACACATTAGGAGATATGAGGGAGGAGTCGTCACCACTAATGGTGAGTGCGTTTCTGTCATTATTATTTCTTTTTCATCTTGTGCACCTAATTATGAATCCACCCCTCTGTAAATGAGTCTAAAGCTCCCATTGGATGGCTGCAGCAGGTGGGCGGAGCTGGGAACTCAGGTGCAGAGATTTCATTGCCCTATTTCCTCCAACCTTTCAGATGATAGAACTATCTATTTCTGTGGAGAGATCCTAAACATTATTTGTATATCATATTTGTTGCCACTTCTGATTTTTACAACCTAGAATTCCTCTTGGGTGGAGTTGGGTGGAGTTATGAAGATATCAAAATGTCTTGGTTGATGCAGTGAGTATTAGTACTAGCAGTGGCGGTGGCGGCTGGTGTTTTTTTTTGTTTGGGGGGGGTGGCAAACAACCACCCCTCTGCTTGTCAGCACCTCAAACTCTCCCAACCCGACCCCCTCGCTGTCTGCCTGTCCACCGGCACTTACCCTATCTAGGCAGCGGGCACATCGGGCAGCGGCAGGCACATCAGGGATTGGTGGGCACATCGGACAGCGGCGGGTACATTGGGCATCGGCAGGCACATCGGGCAGCGACAGGGACATCGGGCAGCGGCGGACCCTATTTTGAAGGTGTTTCAAAAAAACACCCCCCGCCATAGGAATTCATGCGCCCGGTGTCCTGAAAAGGGCCGGGTGCATGGATAGGGAGGGCGGCGGTGCTGGATAGAGGAGGTGGCACCCGTGCGCCCACAATGGACGGGCCGCCCATTATTCCTACTAGACTTCACTTGTATGCAGGCCACACTGGGTAACACCAACATGTGAAATGAAGCCTCCTTGACTGAAGGAATGAAATGGGCAGGACAGGGACAGTAAGGTTGAGCAGGAACAAGCTAGATGATGCGGTCAGTACAAGGGGTGGGCATGAGGGGTGGCTGCTCTGGGCGCAATTGTTTCCTGTAGGGAATGGGGTGCCTTCCTTCTGTTACAAGACTGACAGGAGTAATGACAACGGCATCACTACTCTTGTCAGCCCAGCCCTGGGAGCAGCCAGGAGAAGAGGAGAGAGCCGGGAGACGGTGAGGGCTGTGTTCTTTCTCCTCCTCCTCCTTCTTGCCAGTGCAGTGCTCCTGTATTACAAGCAGGTGGCGGTGTTCACAGACGCACAGGAGCTGCACTAGCAGGAAGGATGAATGGGAGAGAGAGCACAGCCTGCACCACCGAGCGCAGAAGTGTCCAAGTCGAAAGTGGAGGAGACAGCGATCAACACAAGCATGTGCTCAACGTTAAAACTGAGCTCCACAGTGATTTTGACAAGCCACTGACTGCTGAGCATAGGATCCCCTAAGCTTGCACATCATGAATGAATTACAATTAAAGGAATGAATACCCTGTATTTTACAGCTGCCCAGCTCTATGAGTTGGTACTGCCCTCTAATGGCCAAAATGTATCAATGCTGATTGAAAGTAAAAATATTTAATAAGCCCTTATTTATATTCCATTCAGGTATAAGTATTGATTATGAAAAATGCCCAGTAAATTCCTCAAATGTCCGAGGCTTCAATTACCCAACTGGATATATATGTTCACCGCTGCCTGAGTAAGTACCCCAGAACAATGTAGGTCTTATTTTCAAACGTGTCTTTGCCTGAGCCGTAAATCCTATAATAACATTTCATTTGTTAAAGCGTTATGTATCATAATCAGTTGTGTTTTTTACATTTTATTTTTTAATTTTTATTAAATGCTTCTCTACTTTTTACCCTTTTGTTGCATGTCAGCTTTGCAGACCTCTTGCAGCCTCATTACAGCCACGTCCTGTCTACATGCACGCCAGCAATGGTTGCATGGCATTTCTCAGGGCAGATTTTCTGATGGTGGCAACAGTGGACCGTGCCTCCGTAATGTGCATTACAATGGCCACTGGTAGTTTCAGTCAGTGCCTGGGTGACAGGAACAGGATTAAAGTTAGGAGACAGGAACAGTGCGTTGTCACCCTAGAACAGGAAGTGCCCGAACAAGAACCATCAGGGCAGGATCACCAGAGATTATTTCAAACTAAAGTTTATTCTGCTTAAATTTCGCCCTCCCTTTTTCTTTTTTCTTCCTCTCTCCATCAACATTGGTGTGTCATCTAATTAAAGTAATAGTAAACACACACACTTTTTATTGAAAAAAAACCTCTAAGTACCTTTTTCCTAATCGATATACAGCTGTCACATGATCCAGCTCTTTACCAGCCTGTCTGCAGGGAAACTTAAGCAGGAGGAGCTTCTAGTCTTCTGTTGCTGGTCATATGTTCAAAAAAGGGAAAAAAAAACAGCCTTTGGAATACAGAGTAAAAATAAATAATTAATATTAATGTAGCACCCTCTACCTGAAGGTAGGTGCTAGATTAGTATTTTTCTATAGCTCAGGGTCCAAGTGCAGGTAAATTTAGCCAGGCCTGTGCTTTAGGCTAAGCCTGGTTGTTTTGATTTGGGACTGGGAGTGTTTGGTGTGGTGGGAGGTGTGGCCACCTGTGCTCTGACACAGAAGTGCCTCCCCTGCTTTCAGACAGATTGTTCTGGAAGAGAGGTTGGACCTGAGGTTTGAGTGGCAGGCAGCTCATGTGAGGAGCTCTGACCAATTACCCTTAGGTATTGGCAGGGGGCAGGCCTCCTATATAAGCTGAGGTTACATGCTGCCAGGGAGGAGTTCTGGAGAGCAGGAAAAGACATAATGGGGATGCTCCGAGCGCAGAGGAGGGATAGAGGAACCACTAGGGGGGAGTCCTAGGTAAAGATCTTCACTCCTGAAGTGGTGTCAAGTTGCTGTGACCGGGGAACACAGGACTCGTATACTAGAAAAGATCAGTCCAGAAGAAGTAGCAGTAAAGCGGAGGAGAGTAGATCAGCGTTCTGTGACCGGGGACACAGAACTATCCCCTTTTGGGAGAAGGTCAGTGTGAGAGAAACAGAAGAGGAGAAGCTATCGAGAGTAGTGCAGAATGCTGTGGCCCGGGGAACGCAGCATTGACAGTTATGGACTGGCTGGGAACAGTAGTCCGCCCATTACCATGTGTCAGGTGATCGGGGGGAGGTACTGAGTATCTCTGGTCTGGTTAAGCGCATTGGTAATACCTTCCAAAAGACTATGTGGCTGTCTGATTCATTGAGCTATCGGGGAGCTGTGTAGGCCTCTGGCTCTTTGATTCGCAGAGGCAATACCATTACGGTCTGGAAGGTGGAATTATTCAGAGTGATTCTTTCGTGTCCCAATGGAAGTGAAGAAATAGTATGTCAGTAGTTTTACAGTGAAGGATTTTTACAAGGAGCAACAGTCTGCAGAGAAGTTATTCAAAGGAAGGAGACTGGGGGTGCAAGGTGTGCATCCAGTTTTGCAAGGCCAAGGCCACTGAATAACATTTTACAATGCTAAAATGCTATGGACATCTCATATCATCCTTTATCCCACCCAAGTTGTATCCTGCAATAAACATAAGAAAACTGCGCAAATGACTGTTCATTCTCTTAACTGATAGATGGGGGTCTGGCAGCAGGGTGATTGGCGGATTGCTAGTAACCAAGTGGTGACCACACCGCTACATTAATAAACTGTTTTAAATTGTCATACAAATATATATATTTGAAATTAAATCTTTATTATTGTTTGGCAATAACATGTTGTGGGCGGATTTCTGTCAGTCTTAGGCTGTGTCACGCCCCTCCAGCCTGTGTCTTAGAATATGAGGGAGGTGAAGCCTCCATTAATCTACATGTAATATCCTGCCTCCAGTGTGTTTAGCTGGTTAGTGGACATGAATGGAGGGAGTGGGCTGTCATTTATCACTGTGTATACACCCACATGTGTGACTCTATAGTCACATTGGCTGCTTTAGATGTGATAGGGGGAGGAAATGCTCAGCATAGAAACTCACTGAAAACTGAGCATGTGCAAAGTTGCCACCACAGCTCTGCAAAATCCCTAGCTGAACTGGGGACATGGACAGAAGGGAGAGCAGCAGGATCAACCAGGTGTTTTGCAAAACACAGAAAACGAATCTCATAGTGACTGAGTGAGTATGAACAGCATGTAATACAGCATTTATTTATTTTTATAGTTTTTTATGATGTGGGTTTAGTGACACTTTAATGCTGAATGCTGGGGGTACAATAAGGATGTCATCTTTCTTGATGACATCAGCAGTGCTCCTTCCCCCTCACTATGCCCAAAAGCCAGCTCATTCTGATGAAGCTTGCCTGGTTCTCACATTCCCAATAACCCATCATTATGATGGTTGCCTATCATAAGTCATCAGAAGAGCACAATCTACCAAGTCAAAGGCCTTTTCCAGGACTAAGAAAAGCATGACCCTTCTAAGATTGATATCAGCAGCGTTATTTGGCATAATGCCCATTTGGTCTGAGGAGATCAATAAATGGAGTACAGCAGTAAGCCTAGTAGCTAACATTTTTGTAAGGATTTTCCATTAGGTTCTATTTTAAAATGATGTCACGTATCTTCAATTTCCTTATACGACCTTCTACTGGAAGAAATTGTTGTCTTTTTACTTTTACTCTGTACATCTGTGTGTAGGCAGGTGCAGTCTACTTTCCCCACTGCAGGTGGTACTCTCCGCAGTGGCATTGTTGTTGCAAAGGAAGTCGGGAGGAACAGGGTTCCTCTATGGTTTCCTGGGTCGCTGGGGAAGCTATCCTATTGGGTGCTGCCACCCCATGTGACTCTGGCAGCCATCTTGGGTCAGGCAGAGCCTATTTAAATCCCTGGCTCTCAGGTTTGGCACACATTTTGCGAGTGGGCAGTGTAGGGACAGGCACCCTGCCTGTTAGGGACAGTTTTGGTGGTAGGGAAAGTTTCCTGATGAGGAGGGAAAGTGTAGGGTCTGCAACTCCTCTGGACATCTTCCTGATAGGGTACGAGGCAACCAGGCCGCATTCTGCCCCTTTTACCACTGCTTCAGTTTGGATGAGCATCATTCCATTCATATTTCTGCAAACCGTGAGTGTGCACCCAGTTGGATGGTCTTCCCTCCGGGTTCTATTGTGAACTCTTTCTGAATACTTCAATAAGTTATTTATTGCACCCATAGCGCTACCCCTGAAGCAGCTGGTTACTTGTTCCCTCTAGTCCTGAACAGCCAGGCAACACACATTTCCAACTTGCAGCCAGGCACAAGAAATCAGTCCATGGGCTTATTTTTGTTATTTTATTGGGGAAAACAACTTGGATAGGGTATAGGGATTATGAGATGCCCAACTTGACTTGAAGAACAACAGATGAGGCAACTTCCTTCCTGTTGCTCTGCTTGCTAGAAACACCCAGTCTCTTGGATTAGTGGCAAAGTCCCTTCTGAACCAGGAGCTCTTAGCCCCCTTTTGAAAAACAGATGATGCAAAATTACAGCCAGGAGTATCTCTTCTCACCTTGTAAAACTGCTCCCAGCTCCACCGCCTGCAGGTACTACCAGCCCTCCTGGTTGCTTGTCTACCAGCCCACCCAGCTGCTCTGAAGATCTCCAAGGACAAGAGATAAAGGGTTAAGCACAGCGCTGTCCTTTAAAAGCTTGCTACATGTGGCAGTCTCTACCCTTGTGAATCTCTGGGTGTGCTGATGTACTCACTCTATCCTCCTTGCAACCTTCTGCTCCTAGACAAGATTCTTTCTCAAACTGGACACTAAAATGATTCTTCCAAGCCAGCCTGAGAGCCCCCCCCCCAGACTTAGGGGACCCCCTCCCAGGCGACCGACAGCCACCTCAGCACTCCATCTTCCACCTGACTCCCTGCTGCTCAGACTCCACCATATTTATGGGCTGGTTCAACCACAATGCCAGGCGTCCTGCCTGGGGATTGGCCCAAACTCCTATCAACATTTAGACGCAGCCTTTTTAGATCCACTTCTAGGAGTTTCCAGGGACCTCTAGAACCAGGGGGAGACAATAGAGGACTGGTCTGTAGAGCCTTCCAGCCTGACCTACATACAGACTCACACAGTTACCAAGAGTCATACCAAAATAAACTAACCTACACTAACACTAGTAGCACACTAGAAGGTGCTACACACCCAACTGTGTGAATAATTGCCATCTCGCCATGCTGCACCCCACCTACATGTGTTAAACTTTTGCTAAATGGTAAAGAAGGAAAAACACAACAAGCTGCGGAAATGGCCACTCCGTAACGCCAAATGTGGAATTTTCTTATTGCGTACTATAATTATTTTATCGTTCTTTTGTTTACTGCAGGAACCCAGCACATTCCAAGCTTGTGGTCTACATCCAGACAGAACTTGGTGGTCTTCTACCGCGAGCTGTGGTGGAGTCAGCATTACCCAACAACATAATCAGCTTCATCACCAGCGTTCAGGAAGAAATTAAAAAATTTTACCAGGACAGAAACTGAATTATCTTTCAATGTAATAATGGCTCTCTGCCTCCGGGGAGGACAGTGAAGATGCATCACTGAATTATAGGCTACTGGGAAGACAAATGCAAATATAAATGGACTCTGATATGCTAAGGTGGTTGTGCCAACAAAACATTTTATCTACACAGATTACACTTCTGAAAAAAATTCTTATGTACCCCAAAATTACCAACTTACCCACCGAGTTGGACAGTCCAAACAAATACAATATTTTAGCACTGGAAAGTTGAATAGGGCAATATAAAAGCACAAATTTTTCAGTTCTTTAATCAAATGTTTTTTTTTTTTTTATTCTTTTTATTGTACAATTTTTTTTTTTAAAGCAAGTACAAAAAAAAAACAAAACAAAAAAAAAAAAACAGAGTGCAAAATGGCCACAACCGGCCCCAAATGTGGTTACACAGGACTGTCAATAGTAAAAACATACACATAACTATTCCCCCCACTCGCACCCACCCCCTCCCTATCAATTTTTTTTTTTTAAATATAAGGAGTGAAGGTACCTAAATCTGACCAGATATCAGCCTCTTGCAGTCCTTATACAGCACAGGCCAGACTGGGGAAGTGCAGAGAGTGTGCCGATAGGAGAGATGAGCTCAGCAGTCTGCTGCTTCTACTTGCACTGTCCAGTCACAGGCTGGGGAAGGAACAAGACTTTTACAGTACATTTAAAAAGTATTCATACCCCTTGAAATTTTACACATTTTGTCATGTTACAACCAAAAACATAAATGTATTTTATTGGGATTTTATGTGACAGACCAACACAAAGCGGCACATAATTGTGAAGTGGAAGGAAAATGGTTTTCAATTTTTTTTGCAAATAAATATGTGAAAAGTGTGGCATGCATTTGTATTCAGCCCCCCCGAGTCATTACTTTGTAGAACCACCTTTCACTGCAATTACAGCTGAAAGTCTTTTTAGGGATGTCTCTACCAGAGTGACATTTTTGCCCATTCTTCTTTGCAAAATAGCTCAAGCTCTGTCAGATTAGATGGAGAGCGTCTGCGAACAGCAATTTTTTCAGTCTAGCCACACATCCTAAATTGGATTTAGGTCTGGACTTTGACTGGGCCATTCTAACACATGCATTTGCTTTGATCTAAACCATTCCATTGTAGCTCTTGCTGTATGTTTAGGGTCGTTGTCCTGCTGGAAGGTGAACCTCCACCCCAGTCTCAAGTCTTTTGCAGACTCTAACAGGTTTTCTTCTAAGATTGCCCTGTATTTGGCTACATCCATCTTCCCATCAACTCTGACCAGCTTCCCTGTCCCTGCTGAACAAAAGCATCCCCACAACATGATGCTGCCACCACCATGTTTCACGGTGGGGATGGTGTGTTCAGGGTGATGTGCAGGATTAGTTTTCCGCCACACATAGCATTTTGCTTTTAGGCCAAAGAGTAACATTTTGGTCTCATCTGACCAGAGCACCTTCTTCCACATTGCTGTGTCCCCCACATGGCTTCTCACAAACTCCAAACAGGACTCCTTATGGTTTTCTTTCAACAATGGCTTTCTTCTTGCCACTCTTCCATAAGGCCAGATTTGTGGAGAGCATGACTAAGATCCCTTTCACACTGAGGCGGTTTTCAGGCGTTTTAGGGCTAGAAAAGGCCTCTAAATAGGGGCGGTGCGCTTGCCCCAGTGTGAAAGGGGTCTTATAGTTGTCCTGTGGACAGATTCTCCCACCTGAGCTGTGGATCTCTGCAGCTCCTCCAGAGTTACCATGGGCCTCTTGGCTGCTTCTCTGATAAAAGCTCTCCTTGCCCGGCCTGTCAGTTTAGGTGGACGGCCATGTCTTGGTAGGTTTTCAGTTGTGCCATGCACTTTCCATTTTCGGGTGATGGATTGAACAGTGCTCCATGAGATGTTCAAAGCTTGGGATATTTTTTATAACCTAACCCTGCTTTAAACTTCTCCACGACTTTATCCGTGACCTGTCTGGTATGCTCCTTGGCCTTCATGATGCTGTTTGTTCACTAAAGTTCTCTAACAAACCTCTGAGGTCTACACAGAACAGCTGTATTTATACTGAGATTAAATCACACACAGGTGGATTGTATTTACTAATTCGATGACTTCTGAAGGCAATTGGTTCCACTAGATTTTAGTTAGGGGTATGAGATTAAAGGGGGCTGAATACAAATGCACCCCACACTTTTCACAGATTTATTTGTAAAAAATGTTGAAAACCATTTATCATTTTTCTTCCACTTCACAATTATGTGTCACTTTGTGTTGGTCTATCACATAAGATCCCAATAAAATACATTTATGTTTTTGGTTGTAATATGACAAAATGTGGAAAATTTCAAGGAGTATGAATACTTTTTCAAGGTACTGTAAGTTTTTCTAAACTGCAGAAGAGAGCAGGACTGTGCTGTGTGCCAGCAGTATGTAAATCTCAGGACTAAGGCTCGATTCACACCTATGCATGTTGCTTTTGAGCGTTTTTGGAGGTCTTTTTTTCATGCTTGCCACGTTTTTGAGCCGCGTTTTTGCCGCGATTTTGCCGCGATTTGCGGTTTTTTGTTTTTTTTTTTTTACAGTTTTTTTTTACAGTCTTAAAAAAAATGAAAAAAAAAAAAAAAAAACCGGCAAAAACGCATCAAAAACGCACCAAAAACGCTGCAAAAACGGTGCACTTGCGTTTTTGATGCTTGTCCATTGAAATCCATTACATGCAAAACGCTGCTTTTTGCATGAAAAAAAGTCCCCCACCCTTTCCAAAAATGCAGAGAAACAAAAAGGCATTGATGTGAACATGTTCCATAGGAACCCATGTTAAAAAATTCCCGTGCATTTCTGCAAAATGCAAAATGCATCAAAAAACGCGCTGGTGTGAATGGAGCCTTAATGGACAGAAATACAAACCCTTTGAGAATATATCTGTGAAATCTCCCTGACACAGTATCAGGCTATGGTTCCTTTCAGAATGGAATCTTGTCATGAGGTTAATAAGATTGCAATCCTTGTGCACATGCTAGTAGACTGGATGCCATGCTGTCACCAACCAAGAACACACAAAGTCAGCCAGGCGAGTAGCATTTTCAAATCAGTGGTAGCCCAAATATTTCTCTCCTGACAGATTCCCTTTAAAGCCGAACTCCAATAAAAGTAAAACTGCTCGTTTAGGGTCTAAGGGAACGGGTAAACAAGTTTTACTTACTTGATCCTCTGATCTTGCTGACACCTCCGCACTGCAAGACCAGTCCCTGCAGACTCTTCTCCTATGCACTTCGGCGGTCCGATGTCCCTGATGTCATTAATACCAGACATCATCAAGGGTCCATAGCCCTGCATTGGACCTGAGGATGCCAAGGGACAGTCCACTGCTGAAGCGTAGGGGAGCACCGTTTGGGGGGGGGGAGAAGAGGATCAGGTAAGTGAAATTGAATAGTTAACCCTTGTAGTATGGGTGCAGCCCCACTACAAAATGGTGGACTTTTACTTTTCCCGGAAGTTGGTCATTTGGCTTTACCCCTGGTTCACACCTATGCATTTTTTCTGATTTTTGCATTTTGCAGATTTGTACTACTGTCTATTTTAAACATGGTTTCCTATGGAACACATTCTGTAGTGCAAATCTGCAAAATGCAAAAAGCACTAAAAATGCATAGGTGTGAACCAGACCTTAAACCACTTTAAGGCTCGATTCACATCTATGCATGTTGCTTTTGAGCGTTTTTGGAGTATTTTTTGTAATGCTTGACACGTTTTTGAGCAGCGTTTTTGTAGCGTTTTTACAGCGTTTTGGCAGCGTTTTTTTTTCACAGTTTTTTTTAGACTGTATACAATCTAAAAAAAAAAAAATAAATAAAAAAAACGCCAAAAACGCATTAAAAACGCTGTAAAAACGCTGCAAAAACACTGCACTTGCGTTTTTGATGCTGGTCCATTGAATTCCATTACATGCAAAACGCTGCATTTTGCATGAAAAAAAGTCCCTGACCCTTTCCAAAAATGCAGAGGTACAAAAAGGCATTGATGTGAACATGTTCCATAGGAACCCATGTTAAAAAATTCCCATGCATTTCTGCAAAATGCAAAATGCATCAAAAAACGCGCTGGTGTGAATGGAGCCTAAGGCCCCTTTCACACTGGGGCGGTGGGGGCATCGGCGGTAAAACAGCGCTATTTTTAGCGCTGTTTTACCGTCGTTTTTGCGGCTGTATTCGGCCGCTAGCGGTGCGGTTTTAACCTCGGGCTTTCACACTGAACAAACAGCGGAGGCTGTTTAGGGGCGGTTTGCAGTCGGTATTTTTAGCGCAATAACGCCTGCAAACCGCCCCAGTGTGAAAGGGACCTTAGGCTCGATTCACATCTATGCATGTTGCTTTTGAGCGTTTTTGGAGTTTTTTTTGTGATGTGTTTTTGTAGCCTTTTTACAGCATTTTTGCGGCGTTTTTGCCGCGTTTTGCGTTTTTTTTTTGTTTTTTTTTTACAGTTTTTTTTTTAGACTGTATAAAAAAAAACGCCAAAAACGCATCAAAACGCTGTAAAAACGCTGCAAAAACGCTGCACTTGCGTTTTGATGCTGGTCCATTGAATTCTATTACATGCAAAATGCTGCATTTTGCATGAAAAAAAGTCCCTGACCCTTTCCAAAAATGCAGAGGTACAAAAAGGCATTGAACATGTTCCATAGGAACCCATGTTAAAAAATTCCCATGCATTTCTGCAAAATGCAAAATGCATCAAAAAACGCGCTAGTGTGAATGGAGCCTTAGTTAGTATTTTTTGCTAGAAAATTACTTAGAACCCTCAAACATTATACATTATTTTTTTTTTTTAGCAGATACCCTAGAGAATAAAATGGCGATCGTTGCAATATTTAAAGTGAAAGATGATGTTACGCTGAGTAAATAGATACCTAAAATGTCATGCTTTAAAATTGCGCACTTTCGTGGAATAGTGACAAACTACGGTATTTAAAAATCTCCATAGGCAACGCTTTACATTTTTTTTGCAGGTTACCTGTTTAGAGTTACAGAGGTCTAGTGTTAGAATTATTGCTCTCGCTCTAACAATCGTGATGATACCTCACATGTGTGGTGTGAATACCGTTTACATACCTTAAAAAAAAAAATCCCTTTAAGCCCAAGAAGCGTAAGTGACGTCAGACGTCCCTCAGGTCCTCCAAGGGCATAGAGCAGGGGTCTCCAAACTATGGCCCTCCAGTTCTTCAGGAACTACAATTCCCATCATGCCTAGTCATTAGGGTTGCCACCTTTTCTTCAAGTCAAACCCGAACACTTCGGCGTCGCACAGCAATTTTTTTTCATAGTATGCATAGATAAACAAAGCATAGATGTTGCTGTTAAATAACATTTCTAATCATATGAAGTTAATCACAAGAGTCCCCATTTACATCAGAATCCACAGAGTTCCCCTTTTACATCTCTCTGATGTAAGGGAGATCTCTGGGGACTCTCCCTGGGTGCTCTGAGAACCCTGATTTACTTTAGCGTACTAACTTAGAGGCAGGAGAGAGAAGGGGGGGAGAAACCCGGACACATGATTCCAAACCCGAACTGTCCCGGTGAATCCCGAACAGGTGGAAACCCTACTAGTCATGTCTGTAAATGTGAGAGTTTTACAATGCCTCATGGGACGTGTAGTTCCCCAACAGCTGGAGGGCCGTAGTATAGAACCATGTGAGGGTTATCTTGCCCGCACTTGGCTTCCTGTCCAGGCGTCTCAGGGATTGGCTTGGTTCTGATAAGCTCAGGGACCACCAGGAAGCCGCTTGAGGGGAGGGGGCACCTCTCTCGACTCCTCTAAAAGTGATCACGTGGTGAATCTGCCACTGGGATCACTTTTATCTGAAAGAGAATCACCCACAGTACAAAAGGATACTGGGGTTATCATGATTATGTCTACAGCCATCTCCTGCCCCCACCAATCACATCTCAGGGGAAGTAGCATCGGCCATCTTGAAAACATAACTCAGTGGGGGGGGTCACATATAATGCTTCCCCACCCTTCTCCACCGACCTAAACACCAGCACTCGGGTGATCCAGCCATGCTTGTTTATTCGTGGAAAAAAAAACAAAGTGAAATGACAGGTTGGACGAGGCCTGCAAGTTTCTTTGAATGTCAATGGTCAACTTGCGATATAATAATACATGAAAAGTCCAATAAAGAGAGAAAGACTTCCTTATAATGATCAGGATAGGTACACAGAAAGTCCATAAGAGATATAAGGTACCAGAGGGAGGGAGCGTCCAGCCACTGACATCACCCGACCCATTCACTTATGTGGCCAGGAATCCCCAGCCTTGTAAGCCTATAGGCGGGGAATGGAAAAGGGCTACGTCATTGCCTAAATATGGCCAGAAGGCCATATTTGGACAATGAGGTCACCACTATCCCAGCTGTCAATAGGTGTTGAAGAAGCAATGGATCCTGTGCAGCATCCTTACCAGCCACTGACTTTATTTATTAATCAGACGCAGCGATACCCCTGTAAGGGCCGATTGCTGAATCTGTACCCCACTGGTTGACCTGACCATGCAAGTCCTCCGACACCTCTGACACCATGGGTTCAGACATTTTCAATGATAATCAAAGCGTTAAAGACACACACACTTTAGGTGCAAAAGTTGAACAATGTTTACTGAAAAGCTATGAGCATAAATCCCCAGTGGTTTAACCGCTTGCCGACCAGCCGCGCCGCAGTCGTACTGCGGCAACGTGGCTCGGCTGTGCGAATCGCCGTTATGTTACGTCGGTTCCCTTTTTGCCCACTAGGGGCGCGCGCCCCCCTGCTCGTCCACGGAGCCGATGAGAGTTCCCGGCGGTCGGGATCATCGCCAGGCTCCCGCGATCACTCGGGGCACACGGAGAACCGGGATCTGTGTGTGTAAACACACAGTTTACGGTTCTCTGAGGGGAGAAGTGACAGATCGTCTGTTCATACAGAGTATGAACAGTGATCTATCTCTTCCCCCACACAGTCCACTCCCCCCTTCAGTTAGAACACACACTAGGGAACACAATTAACCCCTTGATCGCCCCCCAGTGTTAACCTCTTCCCTGCCAGTGACATTTTTACAGTAATCAATGCATTTTTATAGCACTGATCGCTGTATAAATGCTAATGGTCCCAAAAATGTGTCAAAATTGTCCGACCTGTCTGCCATAATGTCCCAATAAAAATCGCAGATCGCCGCCAATACTAGTAAAAAAAAAAAATTAATAATAAAAATGCCATGAAAAACTATCCCCTATTTTGTAGACGCTAGAACTTTTGTGCAAATCAATCAATATACGCTTATTGCGATTTTTTTTTTTACCAAAAATATGTAGAAGAATACATATCGGCCTAAACTGAGGAAAAAAATCGTTTTTTAGTTATTTTAATTATAGCAAAAAGTAAAAAATAATGCGTCTTTTTCAAAATTGTCGCTCTTTTTTGTTTATAGCGCAAAAAATAAAAACCCCAGAGGTGATCAAATACCACCAAAAGAAAGCTCTATTTGTGGGGAAAAAAAGACGTCAATTTTGTTTGGGTGCAACGTCACACGACTGTGCAATTGTCAGTTAAAGCGACGCAGTGCCGAATCGCAAAAAGTGCTCTGGTCAGGAAGGGGGTAAAATCTTCTGGGGCTGAAGCGGTTAAACTTGACCCCTGAGGGAGATTCACAGTAGCAAGAAAAACAATAATGGCAATGATATAAAAACAGTGACACAGAAACAGTAACTTATTTGTAAAACTACACTTTATTCAGCTGAAACCTATGTGAACAGGCAGGAGGAGGGCAGAGGGGTGACCGCTCTTGTGTCTAACCACTCCCTTCTATGCCTCAACACCACAGGTCCAATGGAGGAGAAAAATACAACCATGTCCTTACATTGATAAAACTCTTAAATACATAAACCCTCTCAGTCAGTAAATAGAGTCCTGGGTGTAGGTACTTGTACATATGTTACTAACTGAACAGTCCCTTAGTGAGGAGGAGGATATGTTGTTGTGTCTCAGAGAAGAAAGAAGCCTTTGGTCTTCAGCTAGCTCTTTAATGTGTAGAACCCTGATGTTTTGTCAGGGCTGCTATTAAATTTAGTTGCCAGGCGATAGTTGTCTTGGCCAATTGCTAGGAGATTAATTGATTTCCCCCTAATTCCAGAATTGCTGCACTTCTCTCTTCTGTCACTAGGGGGCCTGGTATCTGGTGACATTGGATAAGACAAGGGCATAGCATGGACAGATTATGAATGAATAGGGTGTCCCAGCCAATGGGCAGGGATTTTCTTAGCCTGCTGGGAGAGCCTATATATTTGGTTGGAGTCAGGCGATCAGGGGTTCTGTGCCACCTGGACGGCTCTCTGGGTGGATGTGTGTTATGTGGCCCCGGGCTGCTAGGCCGTAAGCCTTATGCCTATCCTGGGGACACCTGTCTGCTAGGCTGTCTGAGGGCAATATCCAGAAGCAGGAGAGCAGCGCAGGGTTGGGACTGCGGGCTTGTAGTCCAACCAGAAGTAACGGTTCCGCCGGCCGCGGGAACCAGTTATGGTCAGAGGTAAAGAGGAAGCTGTCACCACTAAGGGACCATCCACCTTGTTACCAGAGACCACTGTGAGTAAGCTGAGGCCAGTATCAGAGCAGACTTCTCGCCAGCCGGGGATGGTGAAGAAGTAGGAAAACTTCAACAAGTGCCAAGTCAGGGACCCAGCGGGACAACAGAGGTGAAGCTTGAAGAGTATCTGTGAGTGCCAAGCCAGGGACCCAGCAGGGAAGTGGTGGTGACGCTTGAGGAAGATACTGAGTGCTAACAGTGGAAGAGCTCAGGGGATCCAGTGGCTATTGGATCTGAAGTCTAGTGAAAGAGACTGGGAGCTCATTAGGTGAAGAACCACAGCGAGTGATTGTGGACTAAGTGGAGAACTGTTCGAGTTGCAAATAGTTGAATACAATTACAGTTAGTAACTTCTATGACTATTGCCATAGGAGACAGCGTTCTACCTATACAGAAGTTGTGTCCGGCTGGAGGCCTTCACCTGTATGGCTGTCTGCCTATAGAAGTCTTGGAGTCTGCCAATTAACATTGCATCTACTTAAGGGTGTCCCGGCCCAAGCTTTCTCTCCCCCAGTTCTGTTCAAGAGACAATAAATTTCTTTGCATTCAAAAAGTGTCTGGCGCCCATCCTTTTCATCTTGCAGCACACCCAACATGCCTTGTAACCCACTCTACACAGAAGGATGTCAGCTGTCCCTAACTCTGGGGGTCACCATTGGGCTTCACAGGCCCAGGAACTTTGCTACAAATGGAATACTTAAGATATCCTGGTGATTGGGAGATGTGAAGTAGCCTGGTGACACTTTAAATGGCAATGTGTAGCAAAGGGTATTTATGGTGTCCTGTGAAAAAGGAGCACTGGTGTTGCTCCACAAAGGGTCAGTGTAGCACCAGGTCCAACAGGCTTAGGTGAAGTGACAAACGGTGATATCTGCATGCATTTCTTTCCACAGACTACACGTCCCAAGATGCCTTGCATTTCTCATGAAACTCAGTCACTCTATATTCAGGATATGACAACAAAGTCCAGCTGAACACTAGGAGAAAACAGTCCCACAGCAGCAACGCTGCTCCTAACAATACAGGCAGCATAGCCAGCTCCTGGCTACACAGAAAAATCTTTATTGTGCCAAAATCCTTGAGGATACAATACAATAAACGACGCAAGAAACCCAAAACATACAACAAAGGATATTGGATATTTCACATACCATAAGCAAACCATAGGACTAGAATATTACATGAACCCAGATTTTTTTGGGGTATCTAGGGTATATTATATGCATAACACAGATATAAGGCACTTTGGCGTGAAGGTATCAGAGACCATAACCATAAGAACCATAAACATAAGAAATTAACCAAACAGAAGAAGGGTCCTCTCTCTCTCTCTCTCTCTCTCTCTCTCTCTCTCTCTCTCTCTCTCTCTCTCTCTCTCTCTCTCTCTGGAGAGCCAATTAGCCAAATATAATGCAAACAGTCACTATCCCAAAAGAAAGTCAATAACAAAGACAGTCTCCATAAGAAGGGACAAAGGGTGCAAATTTGAGTTCATCTTCTAGAAGAGTGACTGGTACTAGTAGGTCCCTTGTGTCCCAACCTGAATAAGGAAACATCTATGCCTGTAATAATCTAAACATACTGTAACTAAGTGTGGTGGGGCAAGACCTAGAGTATCCAACCATGCTTGCCAAATAGAAGAGAACTTTCGGGTGGCATTACTGTGTTGATATGTTAAGCGTTCCCTGTTCTATCCAAAGTTTCTTAGTAGGGGTATGAGGAGATAACCAGCTATTTGCTTCCGTGCTATATATAAAAGCCTAATTATAACTATATTAGTTGGGGGAGTAAAGATCTCCCTGTCCACTGCACCTAGCAAACAAACCATGGGGTCCAATGGGACCTCGATCATATATAATGCAGAAATAGTATCAGTCACATCCTTCCAGTAGTGGAATAATTTGGAGCATCGCCACAGTGAATGAATGAGAGTTCCCTCCTCGGTGGAGCAACCACTGACTTTACCTGGTCCACTCACTTACATGGCTGGAAATCCCCAGCCACATAAGCAAATAGGAGGGGAATGGAGCTTCACTTAATTTCCTAAATATGGCAACATGGCCATATTTTGTCAATGATGTCAGTTTTTTTAAAATTTGTGATTGAGTAGGGGCACTATGTACAGTATCTCACACAAGTGAGTACACCCCTCACATTTTGTAAATATTTTACTAAATCTTTTCATGTGACAACACTGAAGAAATGACACTTTGCTACAATGTAAAGTAGTGAGTGTACAGCTTGTATAACAATGTAAATTTACTGTCCCCTCAAAATAACTCAACACACAGCCATTAATGTCTAAACCGCTGGCAACAAAAGTGAGTACACCCCTAAGTGAAAATGTCCAAATTGGGCCCAAAGTGTCACCATCGTAGTTCAGGCATCATCCAGGGTTACCATCCACATCCTGGATCGAGATTGGTTGCTAGAGGTTACAGCACATCATCTCCTCACTGCAGGGGGCATGATATACATATGAATACCGCCTTTATTTACATATCTATGCCGCCAGATGCAGCTATTTACATATGAATGCAGCCGATATTTACATATGAATGCAGCCACTATTTACATATGATTGCCAGTTATTTACATGTAAACATGGGGTCTGCAGGTGAGTCATCTGTACACAACAATAGGGCAGAGCTGGGCAGCATTAGTAGCAGCACTTCACACTGAGATATCAGGACACAGCACGAGACTAACACTTCAAGGGACAAGGGAATTTAAACTGGGATAACTGGCAAGTATGAGGCAGCAGCTTTGGGCCCACAACAATGACAGGGCCAGGGCCTCCTGCATGGTGATGCAGGAGGAAGATCATAGCAATAATAAATGCACATCATCTCTTCAGGCTCTAACTATGTGCTAATGTGTGTAATCTTTGAAATATGATGGCAATTGAATGATCCTATGGGCATCCCATATACCCTTTCTCCCAACCGAGTTGTACCCCCAATAAACAAAAACAAAACCAGCAAAAGACTGTTCATTGTCTCTGCAAGTGATGTATGGGAGTCTGGCAGCGGGGTGAATTGGTGGATTGTCTGTTACTACCCTCTTTCCCCGAAAATAAGACCTAGAATGATTGTCGGTGATGGCTGTAATATAAGCTCTACCCCCCAAATAAGCCCTACCCTGTTTCCCTGAAAATAAGACCTACAAGGACTTTAACTAGGGCTTATTTGGGGGGGTAGGGCTTATATTGCAGCCATCACCGACAATCACGCTAGATCTTATTTTCGGGGAAACAGGGTAGTGGCAACTACACCGCTACATATGCATTATACCTATCTATCCAGCAGGTGGCGCTGTAGTATAATAGTGTGTTATCTATAGTAAGGTTATCAGAGGAAGTACCATCCTTATTGTGTTATATGTACTTGTTCATGTTCTCTTCCTGTTTCTAATGCTGTGAGATATAATCTAACATCCTCCATAAAAGTAAAGCTGTTTGCTGTATCCAAGAAGCTTCTAGAGCATGATGCAATACTCTGCACAATAGGTTATGGGCCCAGGCACCCAGGCATTGGAGAGGATATCCCAGGCACCCAGCAGCACCCAGAGGCACTGGAAAGAAAACTCAGTGAGTACAGCAAGTCAGCGAATACTGTATGCAAGCAGATGAAAGATAGCAAGTGGTTCAGATGTGAAGTTTGCAATGGCAAAGCTGAACAATGCCAATTACCAACTGTGGAAGTTTAAAATGGAAATGTTTCTTAACAAGGATGGCTTGTGGCAAGCCCACAAACTGACCCACAAACTGAGAGATGGAGGAATAGGACAGGAAAAATAGGCAGGCAAAAGCAATCATACGCTTACTAGTGGAAGATGACCAGCTCATCCACACAAGAACAGAGAAAATGGCCAAAGATATGTGGACTTCATTACATAAACTGCATTAGCATTCAAGTCTAAATAGCAAACTGTTTTGCTAAGTTATACAAGATGAGACCAGAAGAAGGCCAGCAAATGTGTGACCCTGTGAATGCAATGCTAGAGATCATAGAGCAGCTGCGTGCTATTGGAAAGGACATCAAAGATAACCTTATTGTTGCCCTGTAAAGTAAAGGCGTTTGCTGTATCCAAGAAGCTTCTAGCGCATGATGCAATACTCTGCACAATACTAGGCAGGTTAGCTACAGCATGCCATCAAGGTCCCAGTTTAGTGGGAGCTGGAGGGCCTATATTTTTTGCTGGAAGCAACTTTGAGTCAAGAAGAGGGGGTGCACTGAGGATGCAGCATGGAGATTCATGGTACAGCGAATATTGGCCCGGAGGTACCCAAGTATCTGGAGACACAGTAAGTGGAGGCCTGGAAATGGGATTCTAGTGACTGTCTGTTGTTTAACCCCTCATATGACTGTGGGATTTGCCCTGCTGGGAGTCCCAAAAGTGCTTGTGTTTCTAGTCTCTGCAAAAAGGGTGGTTGCCTTCCTGAAATCAATAGACAGACTAGAAAGAGTCCTTAAAGTGTTTGTGCACTAAATTGTGAAGTATCACAAAGCTTTCCTTGCACTCCATCCAATTTTAACCAGCAATAAAACCACAAAAATAAATCCATTGCCTGGTTATTGTTAGAGACTGTGCAAAGGTCATGTGCCTGGATGCCTGGGCAAATTACAATATTTCCTGGTGAAAAGTAGGAGCTGAATCAAAGGGTAAAATGTACAAAATAATCCACAAATAGCCCATGATTAGTCCATTATTTTCATAAAGCAACTTTCACGATGAAGCGACGAGTCCGTTAGCGGTAAAGCGCCGCTAGTTTTAGCGGCACTTTGGCGCTGCTAGCGGGGCGCTTTTAACCCCCCCAGAAGGGGTTAAAAGCACCCACTTAGTGCTGCTTTCAAAGCATTTTTAAGGCGCTTTGAAAGCGGTGCCTATTCATTCCAATGGGTGAGGGCGGTGGAGGAGCGGTGTATACAGCGCTCCCGCACTGACCCAAAGATGCGGCTTGCAGGACTTTTTTTCCTGTCCTGCAAGCGCACCGCCCCAGTGTGAAAGCACTCGGACTTTCACACTGGGGCTGCAGAAGAGGCAGTTTTCAGGCGCTTTACAGCCGCTGATATGGTACACAGATGATCCGCCCCTTTCTGTGTGCCAAACACTGCGCTTATGGGTTTAGCTCCTAACTCTAAGCAGCCACTTAAAATTGCAAAATTATGTGAATATAAAAATGATACACTATACACTCGCCCTCCCCAATAGTGTAATCAATTAGCAGCGCTAAAAATTACTACAAATCCCTGAAAAAAAGAAATGAAATTTACAGTGATTGCTCAATGTGATACCTCTGTAATAGCTGCATGCTAACAGCCCTAAATAAACCAAAACGTATTGCTATTAAACAAACACAGTGCGATCCATCTGTGTAATAATCTTAAATAAGAAAAATAAAAATATTCAACATTATAAAAGTCCAAAAAATGAGTGAAGACGTAGTGAATAATAGTGATAATATCAACAATATGATCTTCAGTGATAAATATCTTCCACCACACCGCTGTGACCGTGACTTCCACTCCCCTTCAGCGAGCAAACTCACCAGCTCTTTTTGCCTTACACTCTCGTGTTCGGCTCACAGGCTTTTCCCACACAGTAGGGGGCACAATGATAACCTCCAATCACTTTCCATATAGTTATCCGCAGCATGTATGCAAATGCTCTCTCCACATGAAAGAAAGGAAAAG
This sequence comes from Aquarana catesbeiana, assembly GCF_042186555.1. NCBI lineage: Eukaryota > Metazoa > Chordata > Amphibia > Anura > Ranidae > Aquarana > Aquarana catesbeiana. Next base: position 68,665,759 of record NC_133324.1, read on the forward strand.
CGATCCAATAGTGCAGTAACGTAACAAACTTTAATAAAATGCCACTCTCCTTCACCATAGAACTCACATTTTACAACTTTCAATAACGTAAGTAAGCACAGCAATCCTGGTCATCACCAACAACACTTCAAACGATAACTTGGACGTACGGTGGTCACGGCGGACCCAGGTAAACTAGTGGATGGTGACACTCTCACCCGTTCCCTGGAGACTCCCGTAGCCGCTTCCCCGCTCACTCGTATGGCGCTCCCTGTCACAGCGTCCTACGTCAAGCTTCCTCAATTGCCGTCTAGCCACGCCCCGACATGTTTCGTCACGGAGGACTTATTCATGGGATTGGCTAGACGGACTGGCAATCTTTCTTATATACCCTCCCACTGTATGACGCGCGATGTTGAAGACACTGCGCTTGCGTGTTCCCTGTGTCCTCGTTCGCACCATACGTATACATTGCTTTTAATCAGAGATGAAGGGCGTCAGAACACCACTAATACTCAAAATAATACAGCACTAACACTGTCAGACAACACACTAGCTGATTGGTGATCGCGCACACCATCCACGGAGGACGCACATCACCAATCCTCGCAGCAAATCGTGCATTATCTGTATAAAGTGACAACCATAAATTAGTCTTATGCCCCGTACACACGGTCGGATTTTCCGATGGACAATGTCCGATCGGAGCGTGTTGTCGGAAATTCCGACCGTGTGTGGGCTCCATCGGACATTTTCCATCGGATTTTCCGACACACAAAGTTGGAGAGCAGGAGATAAAATTTTCCGACAACAAAATCCGTTGTCGGAAATTCCGATCGTGTGTATACAAATCCGACAGACAAAGTGCCACGCATGCTCAGAATAAATAAAGAGATGAAAGCTATTGGCCACTGCCCCGTTTATAGTCCCGACGTACATGTTTTACGTCACCACGTTTAAAACGATCGGATTTTCCGTCAACTTTGTGTGACCGTGTGTATGCAACACAAGTTTGAGCCAACATCCGTCGGAAAAAATCCTAGGATTTTGTTGTCGGAATGTCCGAACAAAGTCCGACCGTGTGTACGGGGCATAAGAGACATAGCTTTCTCTAAACTGCAAATCCTATAAAAAACATATAACATTAAATTAAAAATATGAAATAAAATTAATTAATTATTGAATGGTTGGAAATATAAATGTTAAGACTAAACCCATTAAAATTAAACCAAGGTGCATTCGCCCCATGGATCTGCCGCATAGTTCCCATGAGGCACTTTCTCTCCCTTAAAGGTCAGCTCCTACATATATAGGGATCAACAAATTATTTCAAACAGTATTATATACCTATATTCTCCCTTCCTGGACCCCTTCCCCATAGGTGGTCTCACGGTTACATCGGTGTTACAGATGTTCCACCTATCAAAATTTCTGGGTCCAGGTAATATACAGCCCAAGACCCCAACTGCCAACTCAATAATCATTAATAAAGCAGTTGAGGTCCAGTTCTATATTTAAACCCCCGGGAAAAAGGCTTCTCAATAAGTATATCCATCGGGTTTCACGTTGGGATAAATCCCTTATTCTGTTAGATCCCCTCCACGATGGATATACAATGTCCACTCCACAAAACTGGAGCAGCCTCGGGTCTTGATTATGCTTCTCCCTGAAGTGAAGGGATACGCTGTGGTACTTGAAACCATTTTTAATATTAGTCAGATGTTCAGAGATGCGGACTCTTAAAAGCTTTTTCGTGCGTCCTACATAAAACAGACCACACGGGCACCACATCAAGTACGCTACGTATGATGAGTTACACGTAATGAACTCTTTAATTTCAAATGTTTCATTTGCTTGATTGGTGATGCTCTTCATGTTTCTGTTCCTAATCCTCACTGTCCTGCAGCACACGCATTTATTGCATGGAAAGAAACCATTAAGATTTATTTTAATGGATGGTCGACCTGGTGGATCAAGGATTTTTTTCACTACTCTATCCCCAAAAATTCGGGGCCCTCCTGTAAATAAATTTGGGGGTTTCAGGTAACAGTTCTCCTAGGTGACGATCCCTCCGGAGAATATACCAGTATTTTTTGAAAATCCTCTCAATATCTCTATATTGGTTGTGGTAGTTGGATATAAATCCCCACTGTTGTTTCTCATTAGATCTAGTACTGTCTCTGTTTTTAAACATTTCCTCCCTTGGTATATTGGCTACCTGCTCTATAACCCTATCTACAGATTTTTCTGCATAGCCCTTCTGAAGGAACCTCTCCTTCAGCACATTTGCCTGAGAATAATATTTCTCTTGTTCCGTACAGTTCCGACGGACTCTCATCAATTGTCCCTTCGGAATGTTCTTTATCCATACAGGGTGATGACCACTCCTGATGGACAAAAAACTGTTCCTGTCCGTCGGTTTAAAGTACACACTAGTTATCAGGGAGTGATCCTTTCTTTGGATCGTTACATCCAAAAAGTTGATACATGTATCGCTGATTTGAGCCTCCAGTTTAATGTTGTTATTATTAGTGTTAAGGCACTTTAGAAATTCTTCAATAGATTCCCTAGAACCTTCCCAAATCAGCAGGAGATCGTCTATGAACCTCCGATAAAACTTGAGTTGGGGGAGAGGCCTACTAAAAATGAACCTATCCTCCCACTCTGCCATGAACAGGTTGGCGAGGCTAGGGGCAAATTTAGCTCCCATAGCCACGCCAACCCGTTGAGAGAAGAAATGCCCATTCCACCAAAAATAATTATGCGACATGCAGAAGTTTAGGGCCTGACCTACAAATCTCTTCTGCATGTCAGGGATATCCTCTCTCTTACTCAGGGCCCAGTTTAGTGACAGAGACGCATCCTCATGTTAAATGATCGTATATAATGAGGACACGTCTGCTGTTGCCAAAAAAGTTTCGGCACTCGGGTCCAAGCATACCTCCCCCAACTTTTGAAGCAAGTCGGTGGTGTCTCTTAAATAGGCCCTAGTGACTTTAACACTAGGCTGGAGGAAACTATCAAGGTATTCCCCCAGCCTGGCTGTAACCGACCCTATCCCGTTGACAATCGGGCGGGCTGGAGGTGACTTAGTGTCCTTGTGGATTTTGGGGAGTGTATATATCACCGGAATCCTACAGGCACTGGGAACTAGGTACCTTTTTTCTCTGAGGTTCAGGGCATTGGTGGCATACCCCCACTCAATGAGTGAGTTTAGTTGTTCCCTATATTTTTCTGTAGGGTCACAAGTCAATCTCTCATATGTAGAGCGATCATTCAGCATACTTGACAGTTGCTCATGATAAAAGGACTTATCCAAAATAACCACCCCTCCCCCCTTGTCTGCCGGGCGTACGATGATATTATTTCGCTTTTCCAGCGATCTAATACCCTCCTTGATGTAACTTGGATTCACCTCCTCTTTAACATCAATAGCATCCAGATCTTTTAAAACCAGGTTCTTAAAAACCTCCACATAATGGTTATTGGAGTTTTGGGGATTGAATGTGGATTTGTTCCTCAAACCACTATCAACTTTACACATAGATGTCATGGCTTTATTGGCAGAGCTTACTGGGTGACTTAAAAAATATTTTTTAATGTTCAGAGTTCTGATATATTTATGAGTGTCAATGAATACTTCAAACTTATTCAACACTTTCCTGGGGGCACATTTAAGGCCCAGGTTCAAAATATTCATCTCTTTAGCATTTAATGTCACTTTGCTCAGATTGTAAATGCCAGTGTTCACATGTCCTTTTTTTCCTGTCCTGCAAGCCCACCGCCCCAGTGTGAAAGCACTCGGACTTTCACACTGGGGCTGCAGAAGAGGCAGTTTTCAGGCGCTTTACAGCCGCTATTTTTAGTGCAAAAAAGCCTATAAAGTGCCTCAGTGTGAAAGTGGCCTAAGGGGTATTTACATATATGCATATGAGTCCGTACCGAAAATAAGAATAGTAATGCCGCGTACACACGGTCGGACTTTTCGTCTACAAAAGTCCAACGGACGCTGACGGACTAAAGCTGGCTGGTAATCCGATCGTGTGTGGGCTTCTCCGGACTTTCAACGGACTTTTTTAGCCTCAAATCCGACGGACTTTAGATTTGAAGCATGCTTCAAATCTTTACGTCGTAACTACGACGGACCCCGAAGTCCGCTCGTCTGTATGCTAGTCCGACGGACAAAAAAACGACGCATGCTCATAAGCAAAAACTAAACGGAAGCACTCGGTCTAGTAAAACTAGTGTTCGTATTGTAGGTAGCACATTCATCACGCTGCAAAATCTGTGATCGTTGAATGCAGCGCATTTTATTTCTTCTTTACGAAGGCTCTAAAGAACGAAGGTGTTTTGCTGTTCATAATCAGAGTTCTCCCAAACTGATTTCTGGATTCTTTTTCTCTTTGATCTCATGAATGATATAGTATGCATTTTAAAAACAATGTTTCCATACTAATAATACTTTTTCCCCTTTTTTTTTTTTAGGTTTGTAAAGTTAACACAAAGAACCCATTATTATTTTTTTTTTTTATAGTGATTATTTTTTAGTTTTTAGATAAAGTTAACCCAAAGCACCGTTTTTGGTTACGTAAATTTTTTGATTTTCAAGACTTACCACTTGAACATTATTAACATTAGTAATGTATTTTTGGTGTGTTTTTTTTCAAACTCAATGAGATTGTTGTCCCTTGTTAATTTAACATTGTGTGTAAAATCAATGATTTCAAAGAAAAAACATAAAGTCTTTTGCTAAACTCAAAAAAGATCCATTTATTCATGGTCAAAATAAAATAAAGAGGAAGTCAA